>NC_084976.1:10852203-11109703 GCF_963691925.1 Scomber scombrus
TTTACAAATGATTGGATAGATCATGTTTCAGTCTGAACAAGTTGGTGCTGCTGGTCACCAGACAGTCTGTATGAACACCACACACTGTATAAGATTATACTGTTAAGAAGCTGCCTGTCACTGTCATTAAGGGGAGAAATAATTATTTAATTATAAGGAAATTATAAAATTGTATGATGTACCGTAAGTAATAATGAATCTATTACATTATATTGTAAATTGGTGTCTCAAGGTTTAAGTGCAGAGACACAGTTACAATACCTCACCTGAAGTTTACAGTCGGTGTTGTCCAATAACTCTCCATCCAAAATCTCAGCCATGTTTAGCCCTTTTCCTCTGTTTTCTTGCTTTTTACGTACAAATTAAAGTACCATTAACAAAGCAAACTGCTTTTTTTCGTGCTCTTACTGGATTTCTTTGGTTGGCTGGTTAGGTGATTTCTAACTATAGTCTACTTGTTAAATTTATTTTCCTCTGTGTTTTGTTCTTCAGTATGTGCTGTGTATTTTGGTGAAAAAAATATCTTAAAATATGTGTGACGATTCTAGTCTTTCTAGGTTTCAGTAATCTCAAGGACAACCTGTCTGAGAGCCTTTTGACACAAAACCTGCTGACCTATGATATCCCTGTGTCAAGCAGTTTGTATAGAATATAGGTGTGGGACACAGGTCAGCCACTGCCTCACATATGGACAGGTCTGCATTCATTACTACAACCCACAGGCAATCATGTTTAATCTCACTGATCTCTCATTGTTGTGGTTCAGTATTTCATTTTCTCCCTTTTTAAAGTACACACAAATTGACCCAGGACACTGTAATTAGGATGTTGATTTAGTTTCATGATGAATAAAATTAGGTTTTTCATGAAAGCCTGCTGTAATTTAGCACCTAGTACAGACGTAACAGCAACAACAACTTAATGGTCTATAATGAATTTTACATTTAATTTGCCCATAATTTCTCTTGTACATTCATTCAATCATCTTCGAAACTGCATATCCTGTTCAGGATCAGGAGGTGCAAAGATCTGTTGGAGGCAAGATGCTGTAAAACCTAATATTTCGGAAGAACTGAAAAGACTTGGATTTTACAATTTCTGGCAAAATGATGGATGGAGGATGTCTTTTGTTAAAGAAATATTCATTTGTAACATGCTATCATTATTCGAATACAGTCTGTTGATTAAATGCATTGTGTCATTATTGCTATGGACTTGGGAATGTGGTCGGTTCATTTCTTATTGTCCTTTTTCATTCATTGTGGGACTGTGACGGGGTGAGGTGTGCGGGTCTAGGGGTGTGACAGGGAGGGGTGTGAGAGTTTGCACGTTGGTGGCAGAGTGATCTCTACACCAGGGACCGGACAGATAATTGCAAGAATGGCCTGAGGGATTCTTCCCCATCTGTTGTTCCTCATCCTACTTAGCTGTTGCTTTCTTCTATCTCGTTCTCTTTCCTCTCTTTTTCCTTTCTCACTTTCACTGCTCTCCTCGCAGCTTTTACTAAATCTATTCTTGTCTCAAGGCAGTGCAGGTCAAGCATGTTAAAGGAAAAATCCCACTCCTGAATACCTTTGCATAGTTAAAATGAATCAATCTGTGATCTTCAACACATTCTAGCAATTTTGTCATTTATACTTCTCCTCCTTCATCCTCCAAAGAAGTGGACCTGTTGAATCTAGCCATTTATGGAAAGCAAAAAGAGCAATAAGAGAAGTGATAGCTGTAGCAAAGAGCTCTGAGTTTTCAGTGGAGAAAGAGTGAGCAGTTCCAATGATTATCTTCTGCTACATTTAGAGGAATAAACAATGTTAAGAGTTTCTTTAGAGTAGCTGTCGTCACCTGTGGACTTGATGGTATGGGCCTTTAAGATTTCTGTGTTTCACTGGCAGTTGATAGGTCACACTTGGTCTTACTCAGTGACTGAAAGTGAGTATAAACATGTCTGTACTGTACGCATTACACACATTTTATTATGCACACATTACCAAAAATAGTTGCCTTGACTGCTGTTAGCCTTTTCTATTTCAAACTCAAAATGGACCAGAAACCTTTAACTTGAGGGGAAGTAGGATTGTAAAGCTTAATTTCTATTTGTGTAGGGTTACATCGTATCTATGGAGCTTAGGCATGTAGCTGCGATACCTAATCAAAAATGTAACCACAGGACGTGTAGATACCACTTGGGAACTGCAATTCTGATTGAAAAAAGGCTCAGGTATCTTCTCCTTTTTTTAGTAACGCACATCTTGCAAAACCATCGCCACTGCAAACCTCCTGTTCCCTGTGATCACCGGTCAAAATTACTAATGAAACAAGGCCGACCTTCCCAGCGTTACTCTTATCACAAAGTAAATAAAAGAAAGTAAATGCTGTTAATGCAGGGAATATAAATAAAGTACAATATAGCCGGATTCTGCTTCTGTGTCACTGCATACAGTAATTATCTCAGGTATCGCTAAAAAAAAAAGGTCAGTAGAACCACTTGGTTAATGCAAACCAGAAAGATGATGTGCCAAAAAATAGTTGGCCAATATTCTGTATGCTTGGCATTGGGTATTTTCAATCTTAGAGAAGTGCATTTTCAAAGGAAATTGTGAAATCTATTCATTATTTTATTAAATTGTTACCTTAAAATCTCCTTAATATTAGGATAACAAAATAACTGTTAATCAATGTCCACACAGCAAACATCAAAGCTGAATAGTAGCTTATCTTATTAACAGAATAATAACTTACAAAATGACCACCAGCATACTTTTAGAGAATTTAGAGATGGAGACTTAAACGACTTGTCGAAAAAAATGTTCATAAGAGACATTGACACTTTTTGACTGGGAGTCTATTGGAGCCAGGGATTTTTTGGAGCCAGCATCTAGCGATCATCATTGGTATTGCACTTTAAGGGACTTCCGCATTTCAATTTCAAGGCGTAACATCACCCATTGGTTTTTCCACTTGATCCAACAAGCACAGGATGACCCAGTCCCAGTGTGAACAAACTCTAGAGCTCAACCTTGGCACTCTTTCCTTTTCAGTCTATGAGGAATATGTAAAGAAACACAGTTGAAGTCCATAAAACTGCCACAGTGTTTGCCCATACAGACAGTTTAGCCGGGTTACAGACACACTCTTGTCCCTGAGCCAGGGGTGGCTGGCCAGGCCAAACATCTCCTATTCCCTGCTAATGAAATCCTGAATAAAACCCTCCCTGCTCGACTTGATCCCACACACACACTCACAATTGCAAAAGTACAAACACACAAACAATGACACCCACTCTCCAGGGTTCTGAAACACATGCAGGCACACACAAAAACGCTCAAATACTTACACAAACACACACTGAACCCCTGCAGTCCCAGCTGGGGATTATCCTGTGAAAAAACTGCTTTTGTTGGTCCTCAGTCAAATTACTTTTCTGAGCTCTCATGCTTTTTATCAGAGCCGTCTACATTACTCTGTGTGTATGCGTGTGTGTGTGGGTATGTGTGTGGGTATGCATGTTAGGGCAGTCCAAACATAGGCTGTTGCTGATTGCAGGGAGCACATCCAAAGTGAATGGTCACTAATGACACTTGAAAGTAGGCTGTTTATATTTCCCTCTGAGTGAGTAAGTGTGTGTGTGTGTGTGTGTGTGAGAGAGAGAGAGATTGTGTGTATGCGTCTACTCATATGCCAGTGATTTTCTAAAGATAGTATAACACCAAATCACCATGTTGTGTTGTCGGTTGGCAAGCTGGTCTGGTGTTTGTGACATTTCAACTTGACATTTATGAATAAAAGCACCAATACTTATAAAGAAGAACATAGTTAAAGCTACACTTCGTATACGCCTGCTTCTCCTGGCGCTCCACCCCCTTCGTGAAGAAAGATTTTGGAAGTTCTGCACAAAAAATTCAGTACGCTCTGGTCATATGTTAAAATGCATAAAATGACCCATGTTAAAATTTATTCTGACGAGTGCAAAACGGTTTGTGCTCCTTCTGACTACCTTTTAGTCATGAAAAGTTCCTGACCCATAACCAAACTCTAACCATGAGGGTGGCAGTTCAGCAAAACTCTCCTATGAGTTGTTTTTGGAACAGTGGCCTGTCTGAGGAGCGCCCTTCTTTGTTGTTAAGGTATGAAAACTTGCTGACTAAACCAGTGTGTATTGAATTCACAGGGCCCTCTATAATCACTGTGTAGTTACACCTTTGTTGAGTGGATAATTATTTTCTCGGGTACCAACTCACAGCCTGGGCAATGGCCAACTCAGTTGACTGGGCACAGATTGTTAAGCTACATCCAGCCTCTATTCATTCACACTACCAGCTCTCTTCAGAGACTACCAGCCTTTCTCAAAGTTGTGTGAGAGTGTGTGTGCGCAACTTTGTTTTTTTGTGTGTGACCGGTTGTCTGCATGTGAGCGTGTGTTCAAGAGCGTGCGCGTACGAGATGTGTGTTCGTGCTTGTAAGTGAGACACAGAGAGATGAGGCGAGAGTGCCAAAGTGAGAGATAAACAGAGACTAACAACGAAGGAGGAGAAGTAAAGTGTGTGCACGTGTGCGCATGTGTACGTGTGTGTCGAGGGTGCAAACTGGTTTTGTAGCTCTCAGTGAAGTGTTGACTTAAGTGGAAGTGGAGGGAGGCGATGGGATAAAAGGCCTGACTAGATTAGGCTGGCACACACTACTGAGGCGTGCTGTACTGCCTGGCCTTTCAGCGCACTCTGTACTGACTGTGTGTGTGTGTGTGTGTGTGTGTGTGTGTGTGTGTGTGTGTGTGTGTGTGTGTGTGTGTGTGTGAGAGAGACTTGTGTGACAACGTTGAGGACATTGGGATAGGATTTTTGTGTGCGAGTCTTGGATGCAGTTACTCTGCTGCTGATATTGGTGCAGCTGTACAATAAAGCAGCAGATTAGCGGAGCCACTATAACAGTACTGAGAACACTAATCACTGTTCTGACATCTCAGCAATATTCTGTGCTGTACATAGTGTATGTTACCACTGTGAAGTGCCATTGTGAAGGGAAAGTACGGAGGTTTTACAATGTCATCCACAGATCTGTATGTCCCTACTGAATATCTCAGATTCTTTATCTCAGTGGAGGAGATGGGAAATAGATTACGTCGCAGCTGTGTTTTAAAAAAATCTTTATTTTGTTTAATACACTTATAACCTTGCCGTTTCTGCCAGTGGGAAGCTGAATTACTGCATATTCAAGCTCCCCCACCCAGACACCCCACTGTTTAAAGTCAAGGCAGTCTCCAAGAATAATAGTTCATTTGCTAAGTAGCTTGCAGAACTGTCTTTTCACATTAGTCTCTCTGTATGTAGGAGACTGACAGTTGAGGGTAAAAATAACATTAAAGTGGTTTTCAATGCTTTAGGTGTGCTTGATTTAACTTGAACAGACAACATAACAGATTCAAACGTGGTAACGGTGCTTGTAAAATTTAACCAGTCATCAGCCCTCTTGCTTTTTCACATATTGAACATGTATTTCGCTGTGCTTTAGCCAAGGTTTAAAGAGCAGCAAAAACTTGCTTATTATCGGCTTGGTGTTTGTATAGTTCAGAGTAACAATCTTTAATTACTGACAAAATTGTGCTAAAAACACAGTTGAATGAGTCCATGGGCTGTCACATTTTGGCAAACTCAATGTGAGAGTTATCCGAAGCCAAGACTAAATTAATAGTTCTTTTTTTTTTTTCTCGAACTCTTCAGTTATGCTTGTAGCTCAACCACCATGCTATCTTTTGTGCTGAACCATCAGAGGAGACTTTTGTCTGCTACATGTGGTACAGCTGCAATCTGCATATTTGATTGATTTTACTTCCTGCATGAATAATTAAGACCCTGGGTGGCTGCATCTCTGTGTTCATATATGTAAGCATGTCTCAGCTGCCTAGCTTTGTACGTAGTGCATAGTTTATGTGTGCTCTAATAAGCTTAGTATGTGACTACTAGAGTTGGGTGCTGACCAAATTTCGGCACCTTGCAAGAGGGGGAATGTATAGTAAAGGTGTGTTGTAGGGCGCACTCACACTAGGGCCAGTTGTTCCGTACCGTGCTGAAGCAAGGATGTCCCCCCTCCCCTGTCCCCCGCTGGCCTGCACTCACATTATCCCAACCGTACTGTACTCAAGCACGGTTACCTCCCACACATTGCGCAAAAACATATAGACAGTTTACTCTCATAAAACATGCACAGGTGTGTGTTCGCGTGCTGTGCGCCGGTAAAACACAACACAGCCGATCAATTAACACAACGCATTATGATTAAAAAGTGCAAGCTTGTTCTTCTGAGTCATGCCTGTGTAGTACTGTATGCAGTACTAGATACTCGTGTAAAAAAGATTCTAGTAAAAGCAGACGTACTGATTCGACTCTTTACGCCAGTAAAAGTAAGACTTGGTTTAATGACTTATTAGTCGCAAAATTACTTACTTTAACGAATTTCGTTAGTTTATATAATGCAGATTTGTAAAATATTACTTTTATGAGGGTCACAGTCACAGACAATAAACTTACCATTTCATAATTGTGGTAGCAGCGGTACAGCAGTAATGTAGCATGTAATGAAGTCCACGCAGCACGCTGGATGCAAACTAATATTTAGCCTATAGCCTATTCATTATAATGTCGATGGTCATAAATTGAGTTCTTTTGCCTTAATAATGATACAATAATACACAAAAAATGGTCGGATTGGGAACCCATATATGCATAATGTATCCGTGTTGCATTTAGTGTTGCACTAAATGACCAGGGCTCAGCTAGTGTTGCCTTTTAAAAATCGTCAATTTCCCGGGATTCCATGGACAATTGGCTTCTTTTCCAGGGATTTAAAATGTCTTATTTTCGGGAAAAATATTAATCCCTAGTGCGCATGCGTGACCAAGTGTACCGTGCCTAAGCACACCTCTTCCAACTGTACCGTACCAGGGAAGTGTGAAGAATCCGGATTTTAGGGGGCAAACGTGCTTGGGCACGGTACGATTGCCTAGTGTAAGTACGCCCTTAAAAACACATACTCCATTTTACCAGCCTGGCCAGTGGCCAGTAGGTAGTTAGCATGTTATTATACTATACACTATTACTTACAGAGAGAATAAAGTACTGGTACCGAATTCCAGGTATCTGTCGGTGTGTTTACATCTGAGGCTGTGCATAGCTCAGCATCTGTTCAGACTAGAGAAGTAAAATGTTAAACTTAGCTGATGAAATTAAATGGTTCATGTCTGTGAATTAATGAATTGCAAGGATAAAATGACAAGATAAACACGGAGCAGTTTTGATGGACTGCAGCTGGATGATAGAGAATTGCATACTGTAATTCCTCACATAGTAATGTGTTGTAATTGCGTTTTACTTATCGCGTGGAGCTGAATGATTGATCCAGCCGGCCTCGCTCTTTTCTTCCAGTTGATAATGTGGAGGTGAAACCATCTCCAGGATGACAATTTTCATAAACTCTGTAAGTTCATTTGGTTTAGTTAGACAGCTGGTATTACTCTCATCTGTGGACACTTTCATACTGTGGATCTGAATGCAGGAACAATTTTCGTCTTCACTCTTCAGGAGAACAGTGACTGCAGGAACAGCAGCAGTTTCTCTGAGGTAACTGTTACTGTACATTGCTAGCTCCTGCTTACTTTCATTTAAACTGAACAGATTCATATAAACTCTCTATACTCCTGACAGTATCCCAAATATACTTCTACTACTGTGATATCATTTTTAATCATACTGTCCAGCACTAGTTCCAACTGTTTTGTGTTGTTTTTGGGTTGAGCAATGACGTTGGGTGAATGACTCATTCCAACATTATTGAAATTGGCTGAACTGCCCAGGATTTCCCAAACCATCCAAATACTAACATCACTGTATTGTATTATTCTTAATCTGTAATGCATTTTTCTTAATGTTATTTTGTTTCATCATCTTTCCATAATATTTATTCTTGGTGATTTGGCATCCCTTATGCTAGGAAAATTTGGAGACAATGCATTTATATTAAAATGTAAGCGAATAATCGAAAAGCATCCCTAAAGCCTAAATCCAATTTGTTTCAGTGAAAGTTAGGTAAGAATGGTGGCTGTATCTTCAAATATATAATTTCATGTATATAGATGTCATTTTGCTACCCGTATAAGCAGCAGCAGATACATGCAGTGACATAACACATACATATTATGTGATATATGGACATTGTCTCTTTTGTAGCTTTATCATAATCCCATTAGTGTTGCTTCCTGTATAACAGTATCCTAGATCCCCTTTGCCCCCAATATCCCATTGGTTTATACTTTTGAATGATGTATGGCGACTATTTGCATGCATTGACATTAAACACATTCACACAAAGACACACACATACGGCAGCTGTCAACTGCTAGATTAGATGCAGTGGAGGCTCTGAGTGTAACAGGAGGAGCATTCAGTGCACCGCTGTGAAAATACTAACTGTAGCACTCTTACCAATACCAACCCTAGAATTATCCTCTCAGTAGAGGTCTCTCTCAGTCCCCCCTGTCTCTCTCAAGAAGAAATCAATGATGTGGGGGACTCTCAGCCAGTATGGTGACAGGCCCACCTGCATGCAAGGCATACAATGACATGCTGAAATTTGCTTCCGATTTCTTTGAATATTTGAGCTGTCCAATGTCCAATATTTCATAGCGCAGGTTTGTGTGGTGCATGCTAAAATGATCATACTGATGACTGAATTTTATGCTGTAGTTTTGCATTATCCCAGAAGCTCCATAGTGGATTAAATACTAAGCAGAAAGAGGTAACTGCAACCAATCTTCTTATTGTACTGCAGTAAGTTGATCTAAAGGATTATTTTCAAAAAGTCAATGTATTCCAGTAATTGATATCTCTTGTTATGGGGTTCTGTGACTGTGTACTGTCCAGAAATAACTCGATTTCCCAGTGTGTATGTATGTGAGTGGCATGTACTATAAAAATTAGGAAGTACTAGTAGTAGTTTAAACTTACAGGAACCACCCCATACCCTTAACTGAATAATCAATATAAAATCGAATTATCACCTTTTACACTGTCAACAAAAACTGAAAATGTATAACCTTAAAAGGATGTATGGCAGAGCTGTTACACTGGATTGCATTAGTTTGCACAGGTTCCTAATAAAGTGCTTAGAGTGTATGTAGCTGTACTGCTCTCACAGAAACACTGCAGCGCGCAGAGTGAAATGCAGAAAAAGACAGTCCACATCATACTGTAGTGTAATGGACATTACATAATGACACTATGATCTCCCCCACTTGAGCCTAAAGCTCAACTCATATTCACAAAGACACTAAAGTGGAGCAGGCCCAGGTGGTGTTGGTTACAGTCTGGAGGAGGTGTCTGATGAATTGTACATCCACAGAGGATGCTAGGTCAAAGAAGTTAAAGCACAACAGCTGAGGAGAGGGCGGGGGAAATAAAGGAGAGGATAAGAGTGAGGGGGAAAGTGACACATATAAGGCAGAGTAAGGGGAAGAAAGGGAGCCTGATGAAAATATCAAGAACTCATAAAATAAGCTCAATAGCAGAGAGTTTTTTAGAGTCTACTGAATCCCCGGTATCGGAATCTCCTTCACATTCAAGGGGGACCAGCAGTCGCTGACGCACACAAAAAAAATTCATACAGTAGTCGTTTTTCCACTCTGGATCATATATTCTCTGCTGTATATTGTATAGCATTCACTTCTCTGAAATATATATAATTAGAGCTATATTATGAGTTATATCATGACTGGAATGAAGTCAGATAAGACACCATGTCATAATAGCTGAAGGCAGTCATTCAGATTTCAAGATGTACAATCTGGATTTTACATTACTCCATCAGAGATTAAGTCTAGCTGAATTACAGAATGAGCGTCAAACAGACAGAAGGAAAATGAGGCTGATAAAAGTGGAGAGGAAAAACAAAGACAACAACAGAGACAGAATCTTGCTTTCCTCCAAAGTACAGCCACAAGCTGTTGGTCTCAGTCTGCCAACCTAGCTCAACTTCCCAGCCATAGATAAGCGTGCGTGTGTGTGTGTGTGTGTGTGTGTGTGCGTGCGTGTGCGTGTACATAATTCATAAGCGTAGCCAAATCAAGATTGAGAGATTATCATGACTAGTGGCACAAAAGAGGAAAGAAAATGGGAGGAGGAATGAGAACAGAAGAGACAAGGAAAATTAGATGTATGGGGGAATGAAAATAGTTAGCAAGGACATACATTACCAATAAAATTACAGATTATAGAGCATGAAGTAGTTTACATTCACTCCACACTCACCTGTTTGTGCCAGCCTATGTTCACATACACATTCCCACAGGCTCTCTGTGTATAACTCTCTCCTCCCTCTGTTTTTCTATCTCCCTTCAATGGCTCCCTCCCTCCCTCTTTTACTTTCAAGGAAGGGTAATCCCTCTTGTAGCTAATGTGCTGTGACATTTCATGGTACAATAGGATTTGGGAGACACTATGTATTCTCATGGTGCCGGGGTCTGGCTGATAACCTCGCTGTCTGGGTGATTTTGGACTATAGCAACTCTTGGACTATTTTTTTATCTCACTTTGGAAATCTAATTCTCACAGTGGAAATGCAATTCACAATAATATGGGCTGTGAGATGATACATTGGGGGTTATTGGTAAACCACAGTAGCCGCATATTGTCAAGCAAAAACTCAGCTTCAAGAAAGGTGCTAATTATTAGGTCTGATTCATAGATTTACCTCTTAACCTCTGCTGTGACAGATTAATGATTTTCTGAGTGGCAGCACAAGTGCATTGTAAAGCATTTAGCCTTTGACAGAGTCAAACAGGGAGCTTCTTGCGTGCAGGGTTATTTGAGTCAAGAAATGATGGGGATTTTTCATGTTTTCCTTAAAAAACTGCAGCTATACTATTGGCCAAAGACGGTGGTATATTTTCCACTTTAGGGTTTTTGCATTATACTTAAATAGTTGCAAAATAGTGACACCCACCCACATACACCACAGTACGGCACTCCAACTCAAATATACGAATAAACACATTGAGTCACTTAACACAACATTGTTAATTGCTGTAATAATAGCACAAATAGTAATTTTTAGGCAGTATCTACAATGTACAACATTTTGTCTTTATTGGAGTATTAGAGAGGAAATCTGACAACATGCTGATGATATACTGATTTTTCCTACTATGGTTGATGCGGCAGGTTGTTAGTTTAGCAACAGTCCACTGATGAACGTTAAGGATGCGTATTACTGCTGGATAGAATGTCTCAATTTTATAGAAAGGTAGAAGCTTGGTGTATAAGAGGCAATATGATACAGATAGCAGGGTTTCCCCTTGGAGCAGCTGAAGGCAGAAGTGCTTATCTCAACAATGGAGCTGATGTGTGAGGGTAGGATATGGGGGTGGTAAATTTGCTCATCAACCTTCAGGCACAGATATAATGCTGCCAGAGTGCCTTCAGTTGGACGGCTCTCTGAGAAGACAATGTTGTAAGGGATAAATATTAAATACTTTGCATGACATTTATTGCAGATTGTTTTCTTTTAGTTTGTTGGAGATGCTTAATGGCAATAGAAGGAGCCTCATCAACATAGAGACCAATAAAAATGAATCAAGGGATCACAATGCTGTCTTGAATAATTTTCCTCAAGCTATTGCATGTAGATACCTGGACTGAGCCCTCTCTGAATGCTTCTGTGTATTGTACAGCTACTTGCTCTGAGAGGCATCTTTTGGTTTTCATAAGCAGGTTCAGCTGTGAACACAATCTGCTGACTTATAGATGCTTTACAACACACGTGTGTATCTGCACACTGAAGCATGCATTGAACTCGTAATTCTCTGTGTTGCTGAAAAATGCATTGTGCTTACACCAATATCATTTGATACACAGTTACTATGGACATTATGCTTAAAATTCAAAACTGCTTCAAGTTAATTTGACCATTTTTCAAAGAATAAGAACATTTTTATTTTCCCTTTTGACACAAGTTTGAAAGTCATGAGCACAGATGGGCCCTACATAATAAAAGTCTCCTAGGGTAATAAAAAGTCTAAACAAACTGCCATTATGAGGTTATCACACAACAATAATGACTTCCCTTTTATATGAATTCTTCAAAATTCAAACTGTAGTGAAGCCTTTGGTACTGAAAAGGCAAATTCAATTCAAGATCTGTCATTTTCCTCTGTGCTAAATCAAGCCTTTAATCCAAGTCATGCAAAAAGCCCTCGATACTGCACAAACATCTTCCTCAGCTAAATGCAGATTACAACTGGAGTGAGCCGAGTGTTTATCTAGCTAACAACCGTTTGAGGGGACTAACGTCTTGTCATTTTGATTCGCCATAAGATTTCTTTTGAAAGCGTGACATCGAGCGTGAGACAGATAGAAGCTGAGAAGTGTCACGCCCAGATTCATGAGACGGGGTTGGCAGGCCTGCTATTGCTGTTTTGGCTGACTGTTTTATACCTGGAGGGAACTTGCTGCTGCTGCTACACTGTAGCCAATTTAGCCGGAGCACAGCTGCTGAGAGGCTCCCAGAGGTGTGTGTGTTTCAGGATTAAGCCACAGCACCAATTAAAGCCTCAGACTGGTTTTTAAAGGATAAATTATTAACAGCAGAAGTGACCTCTCTGGTGGCCTTTCTACCCTCCTCTGCTATTCTCTTGTCTTCTCCTCTCCTCTCATGCCTTTTTCTACTTACTTCTGTTTTTATTCTCTGCAGTCCCTTTTGTTTTACTATTTACCGCTTTGTGTCTGTGTCATTGTACAACCTCTAAAAGATTATGGGAAAGTTTAAAAAAAATGTTTTTTTTTAATGTTTTGATATTTTGCTCCTCTTTATAGAATGTAAAAAAAACAAGCCTGGTTGTATGTTTTGAGTGTCCACAAAATACAATTTAAACTCTCATCTTTTCAATTGGCCTATTTGCAGAAACAGCACAAACAGGGGATATGTTCTATCAGCAAAGGGAGGGTATTTGAGAAAAAATGTCTTCCCATCTTTCTGTTTACTCTATTGCCTGTCTCTATCTTGCATCTGTTCACTGTGGTATTTTGTTTCCAAGATGTGTTTTTGCTCACTTATATGTGTGTGTGTGTGTGTGTGTGTGTGTGTGTGTGTGTGTGTGTGTGTGTGTATATATATATATATATATATATATATATATATATACACACACACACACTTTTGGTATATTTATGCCTCCAGCCAGGATACAGTTGGGCTTGATTGTAGCTCTGTGCAGCTGCATTCCCCCTATCCCCCCTGTGTTCAATAGAAGCATGTTAGCTGGTAATAGATACTTTTAACCTTTTCCAGGTAATTCGATCAGGCCTTTAAATCAATGCAAGCACACACTGTGTCTGCGTTATGATCGTTGAATACATCAACTACTGCTTTAACTGCTCAGCCGTTGTATTTTAAATGGGCAAGCCATGTCTCTTTCTGATTTGATGAATGGCTCAACACTAGATTCTAAATTATAAATATGGGCTGCTGTGTATCATGTCTCTAAGGGGCAAAAGGGGAGTGAGAGTTGAAATGGTTTAGGGACCTAAATGTATTTAACAACATGGTTACTTCATGCTGCCATCCAGAATTCCAGCAGATAGAATTTCCTGTTGAAAATGGTGCTGCCTTTTGCATTATATTGGCCTAGTTTCGCACCATAATCCAAATGCAATTTGTTTTGGCAGTTGACTCTATTAACATTATGTTGGAACACAGTGCATAGAATATAAATTGTAAGTTTCATATCAACAGTAAGGTCTAGACAGTGTAGATGCATTTCTGTATCCATGTCCTGAGTGTAAAATGATATACCTGGTACTTTGCTTGCCTATATAGTCTGGCTAGCTATGTATTTCTATTTGCCACATATTATCTACGTGTTTCAGTCTAATCTTCCACCTGAGAAATAACAAATATAATGATTTGACCGAGATCTACCTTTGTTCAGATGCCCTATTATGGATTTTCCCTCTAGATATCCTCAGGTCATCATCATCTGATCTCAGTCAGCAGGCTTGGATTCCGCTCAATATGCTCTTACACTCTGATCTCTTTCTCCTACCCTCCCTCTTCTCTTTTTCCCTGAATATTTGCTCATCTCAGATTTGATGAAGGAATTTAATTAGAGCAGGGAGAGAAACAGGAAGAGACATGGAACAGAGAGAGGGCAGAAGCAGAGTAATAATGAATGGTCAGTGACCCTGGCTGCAGACAAGGTAAAGATAAGTATGTTTAAATCAGACCTGGTTGATCTGAAGGAGAGGGGCATATTGAACCTTGTTACAACATTAGACAAGGCTGTATGTAGTGCTGCACTGATTCCACAACATTGCTCCACTTTCAAGTAGAATTACTGGTAAACTGCATCAACCATGCAGGATCATATGAGTTGAATGTTGCACAGTATTCTACTGTATCACATGTCTTTTAATTTCAAATTCTGCTAACTACCATAGCTCAACGAGGTAAACATGTGATGCTCTGTTAAAATAGATTATGTGGAATTTAATATAACTAAAGTTTGTTTTACAGTACAGTATCTGTGTTCTGTTCCTACAATGGATATATTTATAGATTTGCTCATTCTCAGCTTAAAAATGTAAATATTTGAATGATTTTCAAGAGTCCTCAACTTATTGTTGTTTAGTATTTATAATACACTAGCCTTGTAATATGTGATAGCTTTGGTAGCCATATAGCCAATAAAGTAAAGTAGTATGTTTTTTTCTTGAGTAACCTGGCTCATTTTAGCTACTGTATGTAATGTGTGTCTTGGTCAGTTGTTGTTTTTTGTTTTGTATTGTTACATTTTTGGATTCTACCATGCCAAAGTACAATGGTGAACACGGCAAAGAGTATAACCTCTCAAAAAATATACATGTTGCCACTGCGGTTGTGGGCATGTTTAGCTCAAAACATAGCTGTGCCAAAGTAATGCGCTGGTAATGCTGTAGACTCTTATACTTGTTGTAACTCAGTCCCCATTTATTTTTTAATGTTAGTAGTCTGCTACATGATATTGAGGCGCTTTTTTGTAATATTTAGTTTGTTTTTGTTTGCGTGTGTTATGTACTGCCTTATAAGTAATAATATAATATAAAACTGGCAGTGATTCTATTGTGCTTCTTCATAACATCCTTTTCTGCAGACTTTCACAATGAATAGATTTAACAACACCTGATATTATCGCTTAGCTGCCTATTCCAATAATCAAATCAAATAACACTTTATTTACACAGCGCCTTTCATGCAAAATTGCAATACAACGTGCTGAACAATACAATGAAAATACAAAAATACAGTGAAATAAATGGTAATATAAAGAAATAATGATATAGGAAATAAGAGAGAAGGAAGAACATAAAATGCATTAAGAGAATGCTAAACTAAAAAGGTATGTCTCAGGATTTCTTTTAAAGGTGTTTACAGATTGAGATGCCTCATTTCCTCTGGCAGGTTGTTCCAGAGGTGAGGACCACAGACACTAAATGCTGCCTCCCCAAAGTTCTTTGTCCTCACCAAGGAAACAACTAAAAGGCCAGTGCCAGAGGACCTGAGTGACTTTCATCAGTCAGTGATTACGCATTAAAAGCATGTCTGACAAGTATTCAGGCGTTAGTCCACTGAGTGATTTGAACACCAATAAAAGGATCTCAAAAATCTATTCTAAAGCTGACAGGCAACCAATGAAGGGGCTTTAGGACAGGTGAGATGTGGGCTCTCCTTCGCATCTTGGTCAGTACGCTGCTGCGTTCTGAATGATCTGTAGCTTATTTATAGCTTTCTTAGGAAGACCAGAAAGGAGAGCAGTGCAGTAATCAAGCTCGCTAGTCATAAAATGCATGCATAAGTCTCTCAGTATCTGTTGGGGAAAGAAACAGTTGCACTTTAGCAATATTTCTAAGGTGATAAAAGGCTGTTTTAGTGAGATTACTGATGTGCAATTCAAAATTCAAATCAGAGTCTAAGATCTTTTGCTAGTGGCTTGGCATTTCATAGGGATTTCTAGTATCTCTCTCTGGACCTTTGCTTGGATAATTAAAATCTCAGTCTTAACTTTGTTTAATTGCAAGAAATTATGTGACATCCACAAATTGATATTAATCAGATTATAAATAATGCTGATGTCACTGGTTGATAAAGAGATGTACAGTTGTGTATCATCAGCATAACTATGAAAAGGAATCCTGTCTTCGCTGATGATATTTCTCAGTGAACACAGGTCACAGAATGGAGCCTTGTGGAACCTCACGTGTTATGCTAGTGTTACTTGAGGGTCACCAAGGAAGACAGAACAGTCTCTTTTGGACAGATAACTCCTAAACCATTCTAAAACTGAGCCAGAGAGGCCAACACACTTCAGTAGTCTGTTAATAAGGATGTCATAATCGATTTTTATCAGAATTAGCACTTAGGTCTAATAGTATTAATATTGAGAGTTTCTTGTCATCCATATACCTTCTCAGGTTATTTACAACTTTAACTAGTGCTGTCTCAGTACTGTGGAGAGGATGACAACCAGATTGAAACTTCTCAAATATACAGCTAATATTTAGGCCATCATTTAGTTCTTTAAATACTAATTTCTCAAAAATGTTATTAAAAAAAGAAAGGTTGGACATTGTTTCATAGATGTTTAGCATAAGATCCAGATTACTTTTCTTTAGGAGAGGTTTCACAATATAATGAAATAAGTTACAGCCACTGGTTCTGTCGCCTCGTATTTCCCCATAATATACTGTATGCCGTGACCTGTGATGCTGCTACGCCTAAAGAGACATTTTAATTGATTTACTAATGAGAGTAAACACCCCCCAAACACCCAACACACACACACACACAAGCTCACGCACTTGCCAATTTCCATCTTTTCAGTTTCTTCTTCTTATTGTTGCTGAGTGAGGACGAACCCAACACACAGTTTTGTGCACTCACACATACAGACACACACACCAATTCCTATCTTTTCAGGTTCTCATTGTTGCCGCGGAGAAACATTATTCTGTCTGCACACTTATTCTTTAGTCTCCATTCTTTGACCTGACGCTATATAAGCATTCTGTCTTATTCTTATGCCCTCTTATTCTGATGGTAATTTGACTGCCTGAAAGGACTGGCAGAGGATTGTTCTGTCTCATTCAACAAAATACGGTAAAAAGTCATTCCTCGGATTAAAAAAAGCTCTGCGGTGGATTTCCAGGGCTCTGTTGTCGTGTCTGCAGTTGCCTGTCGGCCCCCGTTCATATGCTAATAAGGCCGAGCTTGATTGTTTCCTCATATTTTAATCTCCTGCAGGGTGTTGGAGGAGAGGAGGGCAGCAGATAGGAGGAGTGTGAGCATGAGGAAGAGATGAGACGAGAGGAAAAGAGATGATGGACCGAGAAAATAAGCAAGGGCAGGGGATGTCAGCCGCTGAGGAATGGAGAGGAGGGGAAAGTTGAGGACGAAAGATGAGGACAGGAGGTTCAATAGGAGGAGGGGAAAAGCAAAATGTTTGACAAGGAACAGTGAAGATGTGAGAGACATGCAGGGCAGGATGAGATTATTAATATGCAAGGAGGAAACGATAAGATAAAGAGGGATAGAGACACTGCTTGATGATAAGCGGTAGGTAGAAATATACAGTTCACCTTATAAGGAGACATCCAGAGTTCATTAGCAGTGGCAAAGAACTGGAGCTGCTGCTGATATAACTGCAATGTTTAATACAGCTTCATTTAAAACTTTTTAGAGGAGTTAGTGTAGAACAATAAAACCTCCATACTTCCCCATCTTATATAGGTCTGTATAAAAAATAACAATCACAATTCACAAACCCCGTCTGCTCATCATGCATACTGCAGGGTTGAAACGCTGACCAGGGGGCAATGAGAGGAGGAGCGAAAAGACTTTCTTGAATAAAGACTTTCTTGAATAAACTAACGTGTCATTTGCATAAATATACATAATAAAAGAGCTTTGTGCAAAGCTCCTCTTCAATATGCATGTTTTCCCCCCCTTTTTTAACTTGCATGCTAGAGGTCATGCAATTAAAAAGGAAGAATGTAGTGTATGATTTTTATGGGGGGGGGGTACCCAGAGAGGTGGAGGAAAAATCATCTGGGTGGGTTTTGATGTGTAATGTCATGGAATGATTTTCTCGGAAGTCACTCAGGAATTTGTTGGGATTTTTTTTATTTTTAGAAAGAGGATCCAAGGTCAGCTGCTATAGTGTAGTTAGTGGTGCTAGTTGCTGTGATTGTTACAGACAGAAAAGACAGCACATATGTAAGAAAATGACTTGGAGAAAGTCTTGAATCTAAGCCAATATGTGCATAGTATATATATATATATATATGTTCATTTGGAAATATGTGCATTGGTAGAACTCCACACGTACATACCTTAAAGACCTTTGAGGAGGCTATTTGTGTTGCCCTTTTCTTTTTTGGAACCACAATCTTTACCACCTACATTTTGCATATACCTAAAAATTGTATATATAATCCAGTTTAGCTGATTAGCAGCAGTGAACACTAATAGTAAACACTAAGGGCCAAATCCATGAAGAATGGATTGGGCCTGCTAATAACACTGTGAAATCCACAGCACTTGCACCTGCATTCTGTCCTATTTTAAAATCCACAAAATATTTTGTGCTAATGAAATACCCCCATAAAGTTTTGCAGCTGAGTGCAATTTGCCCTTATTTTGTGTCTATTTGTGTGAGTGGAGCAGCTTCCCATGTTTCAGGTTTTTCTCCACCTTTCAGTACAGATATTGGTCCATAGTGAAAAAACTGCAAATAGAGATCTAAGCCTAACCACAAACTAACTTTCATTTATTGTGCTTCTTTTACTTCTGTAGTATTTCACATCTATAACATAATCTATTGAAATGTCAGAATACAGTTATTAATGTGGTTCAAGCAGGTCTGAACCGTGTTAGATTAATGTCTGAATCTTACAATAATGCTGTTGAGATGTCACTGAATGTATCCAGGATTTCACAGAAATATCAGTCTGTCCGCTGGCTGCAGCATCATACAGTAACTGAAACAATAAGTACATCTCCAAACTGAGAAAGAGGCTGTGTGCATTTATGCACGCGGCACAGCAGCGATAATTTCATTAACACTGGATGGGTCAGGATGTGACCGTAATTAATGTTCTGTGTTCTGCCTCACATCTACACAGGTCAGCTGTTACACATAAATTCTGGTTTAAACACGTGATTGTTTGTAATAAAGCATTCCTTTTGGATGAATGTTGAGCTCCATCAGAGTTGACATTTTTATTTTGAAGTAGCCTAAAGTCCAAGATAAGTCTGCTTTCTTGATACTCCCCAATGTCTCACCAAAGATTTTGCCCTTGATATCATTCAATAACAATTCAATATCATTCAGAGCCTCACAAGCTTGAAGATTTGAAGGGAAACAGAGAGAGTGAGGGGTAAAACCAATCCTCTGAAGACAGTAATAGCACCCCCCTAACTGCGTGTGGCAATTTGCACTGGTCTTTGTGAATTAGTCACTTTTGCAAAGATGCTCATCTGCATAGAAAGGGGCCAGTTCTGCAGTCAATGTATGAATATGACCTCATTTACATACATGCAAATGGGACAGGCACACCACAACGCTATTTGCTTGGCTGTGCAGTTTTCAGTGAATTTCATCCTTTACAGGTGCTTTGTGAATGAAACTCCATTTTTTGTCTCATTTGCACCAGTTTAGTGGCTGCAAAAGTGGATTTAGCCTTAAATATGTCTTCCTACTTTCAATGTTAAGTCTTTAACCAGTAGCTACATGAGCCATGTACAGTAAAGTACAGGAAACAGTAAACATAGCAATACAAACCATGCGCCACAGACAATGTGCAAAACTGCAACCTTAAACAAATGAGTTTTCTATCAGCTTTTGGAGGAATCAGATGATGTTTCTGCTCAATTACAAATATTGGGTGGAACTAATTTCCGTATTTTTTTATATGGGGAGCGGTGGGGCTGTGACCTCCCTGTCCCATGTAGCAATAATGTGCCTGTAGCAGCATTATCATGCAATTCAAGCTCTCGAATAACATTATGTGCACATATAAGCACATCTATACAGAATATAAACACAGTTGTTGCATAAGCTAGTGGGTTTTGTCTATTTTCCACAAACACACACACACACAGGGCTTGACCCAGAGAACAATAGCCATGCAGACTAATTCAGATTCTAATCAATCCCAAGTTAAACAGCCAGCCTGTAAACTCACACACAGCCCGCGCCTCCCCTTTCTCTGTCCCAAATATACACAACCACAGGAATTTAGCAACCCACCACAGTCGCTCTCCATCATCTCCTTATCTCGCACCAGGTCAATCAGCACCAACCCCATACTGGATGTCCTCCTGGGATGTTTGTGCAACTTGTTTATGACAACCCAAGTGTTGTTGATGCTGTTGTTGCTGATGTTAACAAGAGAGATGGAGAGGTAGACGGTTGGAACATGGTGGTCCACTGGGAAGTAACCTAGGCGACCTGATCTTCTGAGGAGACAGAGAAACAGGGAAGGAGTCGTTTGGGAAGGGGACTGGGAGCGTGATGAGAGAAGAGGGGAAATTAGGGGAGAGTTGAGGGATAAACAAGATACTAGAGAAAATGAAAGTAGAAGTGCATGAAATGTAATGGCGGATAGATGAACAGGCAGGAAAGCACAAGAAGGCTGAATGAGACATCAGTGTTAGGGTAAGTGGCTTTATAACACCACTGCTTAAAATGCAGGAACAAAGCCTTTATTTGTGGAAGAGTTCTGCACTGACAGAATGGCTTTTTTATTATGTGAGACATGGGGAAACATTTAACCAAAATATAAATGAGCAATTTTACCAGCAAGGATTTTTTTCTTCTCCTTTGTATATTTAAAAAAAATATTAAGGTTTTTTTAAAGTATTTTTTTGTTATAAAAACAAGTGTTGCTGTTTCTACTGCACTGTTTTCCTGGTTTAAAAAATAGAAGAAATAGTCCATGCAGACTATCTTCTGATAGTTGCTTTCACTTTCTGTATTTTTATATAAAACTGCTCCTTTTTCCATCTATTTTGATTGACCTTACAACAATTTTAATTTTAGGCTTATGAAACTTGCAGACACCGCAGTAAAACATGATATCCAGTTATTTCTGCCCACTGCAGGTCTTGAAAATCTTAAACAGCCTCAATTTGCAATAATTATACTCATGACTATATAAGCCCAAGGGTATAGTTAATGTAGTATTACCCATGTAAAATATAGTGGCTGATCTGTCCAGTGACAAATAACCTCAATTACAAAGACTCCTTGTGTGTTTTAATTTGTTCTGGTATGTCATCCTAACTGGCGTGAAAAATGCTGACACAACATGATTGCCTTAACTCTTACACACTTTATTATTTAAAGTGCACTTCATGTACGTCTAAATTCAAAGAACTGCAAATCCTTTTCTCAGAATTAAGAGCTGTTCATGGACTTTGAAATTATTTTATTAAATAACCCACAGGTGTGATTTCCCCAGACATATCATTTACTCTCTAGACTAATCACAGGCTATACCACCAGCCTACACATTCCTCAATTTGACACTTGGAAACCTGTAAGTATCCTGTATTAGATATCATTAGGCTTGTCTCCAAGAAGGCTATTTATATTGTACGCAGCATTAACTGAACCTTCTACACTGCTGCAGCCTCCTCTGTTCCTGCAAATACAAATGTGACATTTTTCTTTCTTTTCTTGCAAATATTTAAAGTATTTATTTTCCGTGTGGTGATCGCAACACCATGGAACCACGTCTTCCAATCAGACGAGGCCTGGACGTGCTGCTTTGACAATCAAGTTTGAGTTTTTTTGTAAATTCCTCTAAAGATGATTTATTGTCTTTTCAAGGTTTTCCGACAGAAGCAGCAGTCAAGGCTGAGAGCATAATTTAGCTGCTTGTGTAATCTCCAAACAGGGGACGGTATACTGGGAGCCATGTTTCCATTCTGATGTATTCATAAGCTCTTCCTTAAACCCTTCCGCTGCTGTGTTTAGAGACACAGAGAGTAAGAGAGAATCTCAGTGCTGGACCCAAAAATAGCCAGCATTCTTTCCTCTGTGTTTCAGGAAGCATCAGAAGAAGCCGGAACAGCCCTCTCTCCCATGTCCTCCTTATCCTTTCTCACTCCATTTTTTGCATCCTCCATCCTTATTTTACCACCTTTCTATTGTTTTGTCTAGCACCATCTCTTTCATCCATCTTTTTTTTTTATTTTTTAATCATTCCTTCCTTCCTACCATTCACCTAAAGTCCACCTTTCTCTGGGACTCTCTAACATCTTTTCCACAGCTCTCCTTCTTCTCTCTATAGCTTCACTTAGTCTCTCCGCCCCTCCTTCTGTTGTGGACTCCCACTAAAGGCAGCAAAGTTCGATCCTTGCAACGAGTGTGCTTAAATGCCTTCGCATACACGCCTACAGCAGTGAGAAAGTATGTGTTACATCATATTAAATGCACCCGGCAGAGCATATTGCCAGAGATGCCTTGTTAAAATGTATAAAGCGGAGTAGATGAATGGACTCATTGTTGCTATTACTGTTATCTCAAGAGCCCTGTTTCTGTCTTTCACTTGCTGCCTGTCCGTTATCTCTGCATCGCTGTCTTGCTCAAACGAAGATCAATGTGCATAGATACAATAGCAATGCACTGAAACACACACACACACGCACACACACACACACACACACACACACACACACACACACACACACACACACAGACACACAGAAGCCCAGTATGCAGGAAGGGAGATTGTTTTTGCTGAAAATAAGCAGGGGAAATCTGACCTTAGAGAGGTCAGTGTACTTTTACTGGAACTCTGGAAAGAACTGAGCTGTGTTTGTATGTGTCAGTGTGTGAGGGTTCAGTTGAAACCCATTTCAGGGCTTTCCAGGAGCAACACATTGTTTAGAAAGTAGAGAACTCTCAAGGGACAAGAGGGCTATCTATAGACTGTACTTGCATGCATGTACTGTATGTGTGTGTGTATGCATGTGTGCTTAGATTCAGGCATATGAGTGTGTATTATGTGTATTATCTTGAGCAGTGGCTGGTTAGAGAGGAAGAGGGTGGGCAGAATGATATATGGCTGGAAGTAAAGTCTTTAAGCATGCCAGCATTTAATGTTAAAATTCAATTTGATCATTTAAACGGAATATCAGCTATCAGTAGATTCATACGTGGGTGAAGTAAATCAGCACACTTTTTTCCTGTCAAGTTCAGCTTTGGTGAAGTCTGACACCTTGTACCCAAATGTATTTAACCCTCCTCTGTCAGAGTATAAACTTCTACTGCCACATAAACAGACATAAACAAAAAAAACAGACCAAAACAAACAGAAAAGTTCCAGACCTTAAATCAAATGAGAACAAAACAAGCAGTTGGATTCAACACAAGTGCAGTAAATACTGCAGAAATGCAGATTGGTGACAAATTTAAGGGGGAAAAAATACATAGAATGTCTCAGTTAGGTTTGGCATTGATTCTACAAGTATATAGAAACATCTGCATTTATTATTTTCCTTTACTCATTCTTTTTTCTCCTGTAGATTGTCCCCCACCTGTACATTAAAGCACATAACATAAAAAATACAATACACGCAGACCAACAGACCTTTGATACCAGTTTTGCAAGTGATGCTATGACAGCTATGTTGCAGTTCATTGTTAGAAATTGAATATTTAAATGTGTGCTGCATACATTCCGTAGTGTGTTAGGAATAAGAAACATACATTTTTTTCTTCCATGCTCAGCCATCTTTGCAATTCACAATCCAGTCAAATACACGCTCCTCAGGTAGACACACTGTGCACATCTATGACACCATGCAGCAGTCTTTTGCAGCATGTTACTGTTCAGATGCTCAGCCGTGCATGAAATCCTCGAAAAACCCCGTGACTGTGTTTGCTTTGTGTGACAGTTTGTGTCGCTGCCTCTGAGCCTTTTCCCCCACTGCGAGAGCTGCTCCACTGTACTAAGTGTGTCAACAATACCAGCTGAGAGGCAGCCTTCAGTCCACACACTCCGACTGCACAGTAATCCTTCAAGAGAGAAACAGGGATGAAGAGAGGAGGCTGGGAGTGAGGGAGAAAGAAATATAGAGCGGGTATGTGGAAAGTGGAAAGATGGAGGTGAAAAGAGCAAGAGATAGAGCGATGGTGGAGTGGAATTTGACAGTGAGGGAGAGAGGGAGAAGAGAGTAGAAAGCAAGGATGCCAGAAAGAGAGAGAGATTTTAATGTTTCAAAGGATTTCCCTATCACAGTCTCTGACATATTACATACACCGCTCACTATCAGCCCAACCCTGACAGCTGCACAAATTGGCTGAAAGAGGTTCCCTGGGCAAGGCCTTTGATCAGGTGTGTGTGTGTGTGTGTTGTGTAAGCGAATGAGAGAAAGGAGAGAGATTATGTACATTTGTGCATACCTGGACATCTGAGTGTTGATGTGTGTATGTGAAAAATTACTCTTTTCTGCTCCAGATCATGATGGAATGAAATGAATGTACACTGATAAGGCTGGCTGTGTGTGTGTGTGTGTGTGTGTGTGTGTGTGTGTGTGTGCGTGTGTGTGTGCGTGTGTGTGTGTGTGCGTGTGCGTGTGCGTGTGTGTGTGCGTGCGTGCGAATAAATGCTGGCTGTTTGTGTGTGTGTGTGTGTGTGTGTGTGTATTGCATGTGCCAGCATTATGTGTGCAAGCCTGTCATGTGTGTCTTATCTTAAGCATGTTAGAGCTTTTTATCCCGGTGATATTTCCCTTTCAGATGAAGCCTGGGGTCTTTTATTTTTGTCTGACACGTCAAACATGTTTCCATGTTATCTTTCAGAGATGGCCAGTAAACAAACCCTTTGTGAAGGGGGCTCGCATCGATTCAGCCCTCAATACAGTTCAGGTTTTGAAGCGGTGAGGTTTTCATTATCGTGATCACAGACGCCGCATGCAAACACACACATTTCTCAGTACAAGTTGTTCACTGCTGGGCACTAAGCAGCTCCTCTGGAGTAGTTTGATGTTCTGCTCAGTGTGTCTGTTTTGTAGCTGAAGCTGAAAATCTGTCTCGAATAAGAATACTGTTTCAAGATCGAGAGTTAACCTTTTTGTTATCACTTTTTACAGCATAATTTTGACACATTGCAGTTTGTATATTTAAAACATTTCCTGCAGAAACATATGGCATGTAATTCCCCATGATAGGAGAACTGGTATTATTTGCACAAGTGATATTTAGGGCTACAAGTAGTGGTTATTTTCATTATCGATTAAACTTTTAGTTTATAAAATGTCAGCAAATGTTTCCCAGAGCTCAGGTGACATCTTCAAATTGTTTGTTTTGTCCGGCCAACAAACAGAGAAAAGCTTGAGAAGCTGGAAGCAACAAAAATGTGTGACTTGTATGATAGTTGATGTAATATCAGGCATTTACTTTGCTGCCAGCTAATGATTAAATCTAGTCAATTGTCCTTTATGCATTTTTCTTACATTGTCATTGTCAGTTTGCATTGTCAGTAGCTCATGAACCCACAGACGACTTTTTTCTTTTGTATGAATACAATATATGTAGATATTCCGGTAAAAATACCAAACTGCAAATGTAAGGGTTTTAGGAGACACTTGCAATATAATATAGAGTTTGTGACAGCCATTAAAATGAGATATTACCCAGCGAAGCCTTATTTCATCTCCGTACTTTGTCATGTTTTTGTTGAAGAGTATAGACTCATTCTGGACTGTTAGTTTAAGCCACTGGCCTGTAAATGACACTACTCCTCAGGCACCGTCTCCTTTTACTTCTATATGGCTGCTGTATGTGTTGAATCCTGTTAGCACTGACTTTCTGAACTGCCAGTATGCTTGTGTGTGTGTGTGTGTGTGTGTGTGTGTGTGTGTGTGTGTAGGAATTGTGTGTCGTTTGAGGGAAGTACAGGTAATGGATTAATATCAGAGCTGGCACAGGCTCCACATTGCTGTGTCGTGACAACCTGTCATTATCACAAACACTGCGGCTCACACACACACACACACACACACACACACACACACACACACACACACACACACACACACACACACAAGCTCACACTTGCTCACTAGCATATGCATATACACACACAAAGCCAAATAGAAAGACGAACACACACATCCTGTGTTGCCTCACTCTCTCACTCCATCCACCTTCTTTTCTTGTCTCTGACTTGTCATCATGGCACATAGTGGAACTGACCTGATTCAGATTATTGAACTTGTTCCATCTCAGCGCAGCCTTACAAGAAAAATGACATATACAGGTCTAAAACTCAGGCTGGCAAAAATGACCTACAGTTAAGCTTCAGTGACAGACACCATCTAGTGGCCATTATGGCCCGCGGAACTGACACAGTTCAGGTGACGTCAATATAATGTGACTTGATAACTGATTTTGCCTTGTTAGGAGGAGGTGGGTTGGGTGGATGGCTAGATAGATAGTGGACTTTGCTCATTTGTTTACTGTTTCCAACCGAGAATGTGTCATGTTACCAACCGTCAGTTGGGACATGTTATTTAAAAACCCTAACATTTTTAAAAACCGTGTCATCATGGCAACAGTAAATGTTGCCATGATAACAATGGTTGCACAACATTAAGGAACAATAAACCATGTTTCAAGTGTTATTTTTAACCTAAACCATGATCTTTCCCTAACCCGAACCAAGTGGTTTTTGTGCCTAAACCTAACCAGACCTTAACCACAGAGTTGTCGAACCATAATATATAACTTTTTTTAATATTAATTTGTAATGGTTTTGGAAAGCCAGAGTGCATTGCTATAGCGGCTGGTATAAACTTAACTACAGCTTGTTTTTGCCAGCCTGAATCGTTTTCATTTTTTATATGAGGTTGTGTTATCCAACCAGTTCCCAACAGTGAAACCAGGGCTGAAACCAGATCGAGACAGTGTGGCTGATTTGCTCCAAACATCTAGGCAGCAGAGTGTTCTCAACACTGTTGCCATATGAGCCATCAGGCTTGTTTACTTCTTCTAAACTTAACCTAATAACTTGCCCAAAGCAGGCAGGCAAGGATGGGTGTGCACCCTGAACACAACAGTTCCAAACACTCATGAATTCTTGCAATGCCAGAACAGTCACTATATTAAGTCATGTAGTCAGTATTGTGATGTGTTATTGAACAGCCAATTGTATATTCAAGTAACATAGAGGTGGTAAAGGGCCTCAGCCTGGATTAAACACTGGATAACATGTTTTTTGCACCCATAACGGGAAACTAGACCGAAAAATACGGTAACAAAGACAGAAAAACAGTAAATGTGTCAAGAGCTCTTGTGTGTTTAAAAATTCTTCTTGAAATAGTTCACAGCACCTTGAAGTAGGAAGATCACTTGTATTAAGAAAATGTCTTCTGATTCAAGACAATCTAATGGATCAAAGGGAAACAAGAAAATCATTAGATTTTGAGATTTAGTTTTTGACTGACTAAATGATACACACTCAAAGTATTTTGTCCATAGAAACTCTGCTGACGTCTCTATCTTTAACAAAGCTCCAAACAGTATGAGACATTTCTTGCTTCAAAGCATGGAAACACTACCTTAAAGCAGGTGACTGCAGCAATGATGATTACGCTAACTGACAAGTCAGTCATTGCATGGTCATTAACACTAAATGAAGCTATGGAAGGCCTTTCCAGTTATTGGCGTTGACACAAGTTCCTGTCGCAACACTCTGAACCATGATTATAATGAGCACCACTATTTACACACATCCTGCATCCTTAATTTGATGCACTTCCCGTTGAATCAACATATTGGGGTGGAACACGATGCAGGAAGAGATTATTTAAATGAATGCCAGTTCGTTAGAGAAAAGATGTGTTGATTGTTGGGACCGAGAGGCAGGTTTAAAAAATAAATGTAGGTATTGCTACAGCATTAGGTTGAATACAAAAACACAAAATATGAAAATACCTTGTTTTGGATGTAATTGAATTGGAGATTCTTATCAAAATGTCCCATATAAGGCATGTTTTTTGTTTGTTTTTATTTCGTTTTGACCTGAAGTGACCTTTTTCTCTCTCAATCTTTTTCAGCAGTCCTATGCTCCTCCCCCTCCGCCCATGGCTCCGCCCAGCCCCGGCACCACAGGAGGTGGAGGTGGAGGTGGTGGAGGAGGTCATGGAGGAGGGCTAATGGAGCAGCTTAGTAAGACCAACCTGTACATCAGAGGCCTGTCACCTGCCACCACCGACCAAGATCTCATCAAACTCTGCCAGCCGTGAGTTCTATTCTGCTTGATTTTTCTCTATTCTGTTCAACTTAGCCTGACCCCGATCCGAGAGTTAAACAGCATCCTCCAGTGCAGTTGAGTTAGGTTCATTCCTGCTCAGTTCAGTTCAGCTCATGGTAATTAGTTTTGCGTGAGTCCAACAGCAGCTTATAATGAGTATCAACAGTTTGCTCTTGACCTCTGTGTTCCTCCTCTGTGCTTCCGCAGAGGAAAAAACACAACCCAGCTGGACCTAACCCATCCGTTCCCTTTTGCCCCTAGTCATCTACACACACACACACACACACACACACACACACACACACACACACACACACACACACACACACAAACACACACACACACACACACACACACACACACACACACACACACACACACACACACTATTTTAATACATTTGCCAACAGTTTGAGATATTTCTGGTTAAAAAAATCCATTGATATACAGCATTGGAGGTCACTCCACTCATTCCATTAAAATGACAGTGAAATTAAGCTGGATAGAAATGTAATTGCATTGCAGCTAAAGATAAAGTTACCAATTGATACCATTAAAATTTGAAATGTGATGACTTTGGCAATCAACTATTTTACTGCAAAGATGATTTGCCTCTCCTCATCATATTAAAATAAAAATGTTCCTGGCCGATCTGCAAAATCAATATTTTGTCATCGTTCAGTTTCCCCTGGCTATTATTGAGGCAAAGGTAGTAGAGGCTGGAGAACGTGCATGGCGCGGGGTGCACCGTTTTGGAATGCACATGTAGAGTGTTGTGTGCTTAAGTTAGAAAAAAATCTAATAAAATTGTCCAGAGGGATTCAAATTTTATACCACAATGGAGCAAAAACATGATGTGTATTTGTATTTGTATTTGTATTTGTAGGGTGTATTTTATAGACTTGGAACAATATACTTATCCCCCAATTTTGAAATGGTGACACATGGGTGCCATTCAATTCAGAATCGATTTTCAACTGAAGGAACAGAAAAGGCTATTTTCAGTCTCTTGCTCCTGTATACTGTGTGCCTAATATTCAGTGGTGTCCTTATTCCACTGAAATACAATATGACAACTGGCAATTAAGATAGATAGTCCAAAGCATTTTTATTTTAAAATGTTAACATAATTAATTAATTAATTTGTAAGCATCTTAAAGTCTCCTGTGTGTATGACAATAGCAAACTGAAGGGGAGGCAGAATGCTCCGCTGTGTTAGTATTAATGTCATGTCCCCTCGTCAGCTCTGGAGAAAGATATCACTGTACAACACGCTGAGCAGGTGCAGGGTTGTTGAGGGGAAACAGACTGAGAACAAAGTTATTTTCTTGACCTCGAAGTCGGTTTACGATGTTTAAGATGCACAGTGTGTGTTCGTTTCTCCGCTACGCTAACATTAGTCTCTGAGTGGCGGTGTAGAAAGTTCACCGTATACTTCACGTTTGTCTCACAAAGGTAATTACTTAGTCATTAAATCAAAAAATGCTTGCAACAGCTGCCAACTTTTAAGGCGAACTAGAAAATACCTCTAGCGTGTATGCTCTGCAGACTTTCCGAGTCCTGCACTGCCCTTGCAAACGGGATGTAGACAAAGGTCAGGATGTTCTGTGGTTTTATTGCTTACCAAATGGAAATGACTGGACAGGTTTAGAAACCTGTAAATGTGAGCTGTGATGCCGGTTATTTTTATTTTTCTCAATATAGATGTAGTATTTAATTTTAAAACAGATCTTACCCAAACTTGTATACATTTTACTCACTTTTGTAAAATATAAATGCCTAGTATTAGGTAACTTTTTTGGATCGAAACAACCATCCCTACTAACAGCTGGGAAAACAGTTTTTATAGGTTTACTGGTTTTACAGACTGGTATGAAGCTGGAACTCTTACAACAACTCAGTGTTCTGATCTCTTCCTCTTAATAATGTATAAGTGAATGATGTGGTTTTCCTGATGATTTCTCTTCTGCAGTAACATCAGCCACAGCATCACAATTGACGGGTGAAAGCTGGACTTCTCTCGCCAGAGTTTGCCACTTCTCTTCCTGTTGTTTTCCGTCATGACAAAAGTCAATCCTGCACATTTCAATCCAAATTGTCCCTATGTGGACAAACAGAGTCAACACAGAATGTAATGCAAAACATAAATCAGCTTTCCCACAGAGGGTCTTGTTTGCTTACAGCTAATGCACAATATGATGAAATGTAATTGGAGAATGATATATTGAGCTAAATATTCTGTAGGTAAGGGCTTGAAATGATTGTGAGGACTCCAACACACACACACACACACACACACACACACACACACACACACACACACACACACACACACACACACACACACATACACCATATCTTGCCCTTCTGCAGTTCAAGCCTGTTGTATTTCAGTTTTTGCCCCGGAGGCGTTCTGGAGAAACAGGGTGAAAAATGGCGGCCAATAGAAGTTTCATTAGAGACCCAGTCAGCGTGCCAAGTGGCCAGTAACATTTAGGAAAGGTCAGTGGGAGAGGGCCTGTGTGTGCATTTGGGCAGCAGTTTTAGCCTTGGGTTTTTTAACTCTCTACGGCTTTCAGAAATAGACTGAGGGGCAGTTTCCTGTCACTCACTGACATGATGTGTGCATGAATGTGCTCGCCTGCAAACTCACGCGCAGCAAATAACATGCAAAAAGGCAGAAGACCACCGCATGCGCACTCACACACATACACAAACAGGCATTTCATTCACGCACACAGTTTAAATGAATAATGAAAGGACAGTCTTGCCACTGACACACGCACACACACACACACACACACACACACATACACACACTCTTTCAACTCAATGTCATCCTCATCCTTATTGTTACCGAGCGTGGCTTCTTTGTGTGCCAACCCGCCCACCAGTACCATCCTCTCCCTTCCCATTCTGTCATCATACTCATTTCCTCCTTCCATCCCTCTCTCTCTCTGTCCCCCTCCCTCTATTATCCCTCCCCCCTTCCCTCCCTCTTCCTCTGTCTCCGTGCCAGTTCTCAGAGTGTCAGTGAAAAGTGCTGTTGTCAGCTGACATTTCCAATCACTCCCCCGGTCGCCCAAACTATGGACACACTTTTAACGTCTGGGGACAGAGCAGAACGTGAGCGGAATCTAAAGCGGACCACAAGGGCAATTTCTCTCTCGCTCGCTCAGTTCCACTCACACTTGTTGTCTTTCTGTGTCTTTCTCACGCATGCCACTTATTCAGTACTTCTATCTATCTATCTATCTATCTATCTATCTATCTATCTATCTATCTATCTATCTATCTATCTATCTATCTATCTATCTATCTATAGATGAGGATAAAACCTGCAAAATGGAAAAAAGCTTCATATGAATATGCTTGAGGAGGCGGCTGATTGATATGAAATCTACACCCTAGGAATATGTTTTTATCCTGAAATGTATCACTTAATACTTCAATGACAGATTCCATCTTTAATTATCTTACCATTTTATGAGCAATAATTAATTTAACAGTAACGTCTCTTGATACTTTTTTATTAAGTACAAGCAAGTTTTTCCTGTATGGAACGATACACATCTTGTGGCCTTGAAAATTGTCAAAAAATGCTAGAATGGATAATGAATCAGAATGGAGCTTGTTTTCGCCTGTGGGCGAATGACAGGATAGCAAACAATAATAATGTGTTCTGCTGTATTAAAACTATAGGTCTAAGTTTTGCAAACTACAGTCAGTTAAAATGTATTTTTATGATTCTGTGGATAAGGGCATTATGTTTTCTTCAAATTTTATTATAACATTTAAATAAATAAAACCAGTTTTTACACATAGCATTATTAATCTTCATGACTGTTCTTGACTTGTCAGATTCACTCAAAAGTGTCACACCAGTTAATGAATGTAGCTTTCACAATAACATACTGCATCATTGTCAACAGGGTTAATTATTGAACAGCAACAGCCTTCTGTTCCTAACACTCCAATGTTGTCGCATCGAATTTCACAATAATTATATTTCCTATATTTTGGATCCTAAATTGAGAAAGTATTGGGCTTATCTTCTCTGAAGATTTATAGCCAGGGATGTAGTGGAAATTAAACTCATCTAAACTCAATTTACCCAGCACTGTATTTGAAAAATAGAATATACTCAACTATTTAGGCTGACATTAATCTTTATGGCAAAAGTTCACACTGTACCCTATAGTATTATCGGATTAATGGAAAATAAGGATAAGAAAAGGAAAAAAGAAAACATCAGCCAATTCCTCTTCTGGCTTACTTGCAATTGATGCCTTATGATGATCACAAATTTGTATTTATACAGGACTTTATCTTCTTTACTGTTATAACTCCTGAATGCACCACCTAACCAGTGCCTTGCAGTTACTGATTTTATCTTCATGGAAAGCCCTTTTGGCAGATAAACTTAATGTTTCAGTGACATGGAGCCATCTTCTAAATTCGCAGCACATTGCCTTTTCATCATGGAAATACTCAAGACTTAATTTCTTTATAGCGCCTGAAGATGTCTAACTACATATGGGGAATGGATTCGGAGACTTCTGAAGCACTGCGCTCTCTCAGTCCTCCCTCTGTGTTTGTCTGTTTGAGTCTAACTGGCAGAGAGAGGGAAAAATGAGGGAAATGCAAGAGACAAGACAGCTGTATCGAATGCCCAATTAGGAGATACCACACACAGAGACCAACCCTGTGTGCGTCTCACACACACACACACACACACACACACACACACACACACACACACACACACACACACACACACACACACACACACAGCCTTAGACACACAAAACACAGAAAGTGCACATATACATAATGTATATATACACTGACAGACATCGTGGCGAGTTGTAGAGATGATGTCTGTGTGCTTGTGTGTTTGTGTGGGTGTGGGTAGGAACTGCGGATCAGTAGACATCAAACGGTGAGCATCCATAGGCTGACGGTGTTCCAAGAGGGAATGAAAACACAGATCTGATGCTGTGAGGGCCCTGAGGACTGTCATTAACACTTCACACACACACACACACAGTCAGGGTGCACACAGATTTTGCCAAGCCTGCCAAAACTGAGCGCTCTGAGTTTCAAATTGAAGAACCGTCCTAAATCTCAACAGTCTGGCAAACACTGTCATTGTCAGTGGCCTTACTATTCTTTGTGTATCGCCTTCTCTTGGTGGAAAAGAAATCATAACATAGTTTTGACATGGATTCTAAGGAGTTTCCATGTGTTGAAGAAGAAATGTAGCGTGTCCTGAAAGGATTGTCATAGCAAACGTCAGTCTGTAAGGCGCACCCCCCTGCTAACAAAACACTGACTGATGCTGTGGAAAGGAATTCATCTCTGGCTAAGTACTGTGTTGTGGGGCTGTGTAGCATCTCTGTGAAGCCAAAGAAAATAGAGAATTTTAGGTTATCCAGCCAATCCTGGTGAGTACTTTTTTGTACTCAAGATACAAAGGCGCCGTTTTGACAAAACATAGTTAGGTGAATACCTATGCAGGAGGTTTAGATAATGGGACAAAATCTGTGGAACTGAGATTAGTTTTTAAAAATTGCTTCTTACACGCTCCCATAAAAGTAAAATCCATTTTTTATTGTTTTCACAGTTACCCCTGGAACATTTATTTGATTAAATAAACTGTTTTGGTATGATTTAAGTAATCACTTGCGTTAACATTTATTCATGTATTTTCTTTTTTAAAGTAATTTACAAAGTGAAAATGCAATCATGCATCAAATATAAGGATACATAGTTTGTTTCTATTTTGTAAATTAAATACATTCAGAATTAGGACTGTTGGTTGAACATAAACAATTTGAAGATGTTATCTTGCGCTTTGGGATCTTGTGATGAGCATTGTTTGACATTTAATAGGTCGAACAGCTATTTGAATACAAACTTAATTATTAAATAGATTAACTGAAAATGAAGATAATTAGTTGCTGTCACCCTCTCAGTAAATGCAAATAAACAGCATTTACAGTATTTAATCAAATCTTTTATTGAAGAAGTGTGTAGGAGTTTGCCTGTGTGCCATAATTCAACTTTGAACTCACTTTTACTTTACTTTCAGTTCATTTGTAAATGAACTTTTCAGTTAAGTAGAAACATTTTCTTATTCTTATTATTTATCATTTCTTACTCATACTGCCCTGGGTGAATTCATTCATCATCTACTGTAAGTGTGTCTTTCCATAGACACATTAGTATGGTGGACCAGGAAGAGATGAATTTGCAACCAACTAGAGAAGAAAATTTCACTCCCATGTCATGATTTAATCTACAAAAAGACAAAACATTGTACTTTCTTTGGAAATTTCCTTGTCAAGGAGCTCTGAAAACACAGATGGAGCTGTGGCGTAGATCACTTTTTCATACTTGCTGGAAAATTACTCCAGTGTTGCTTCACAATTCCCTCTCATTATGGACTCTTTAGTTATGATGAACATTTAGTGGAAACAAGATACATGCTCAGATTCCTTTCAGAGCCTTTTCACTCACTGTATCTATGCCACAATGGAAATTAATGGCTAACCCTGAACATCTGGCTCCTTGTTGTCCTTTGTTGGTATGTTTTAAGTATTTGAATAGTTCTATGATTGTCTCATGTGTCACTGCTGTTGGGTCAAGTGCAGGTCGATGTTATTTCAACTAGCTCCAGGCTTCTGCTGGAATCAATGAAAGGGTTCCAGCTGGGACTTGAACACAGACCAGGACATTCTGCACTTTCTTGTCCTCTTATTCCACTCGCTCCTCCACCTCCTCACTTCATTCGATCTATTATCAAAACTTTCTTCCCCACAATAGCAGATTATTGTTGCTGCCAGGATACAATGCAATTTTACCATTGAATCAAGTCCAATGTGAGACATCATTTTGGATGGTGCTGTGTTGTTCACCTCTCCTCTCCTCTCCCCTTTCCTCATCTCTCCATCTCTCCTCAGTTCTCCTCTCCTAGAGAGGGAACAGGTGGATTTACACTTGAATGTCACACACATTGATCTGATGATAACACACACACACACAGCCACAGATATGATATACATTGCATTTGTTTTCCACTTTGTGAAAATAGACAACTATATTGTGTCAAGCCAGGTATCTCTTTTTCTTTTTTACGCTTGCTCTGTTTCTTACACACACACACACACACACACACACACACTCAGCCTGGAAATGTTTCAGTTTTCTGCCAGGAAAAACAACCTGCCAAAACACTGATGGTGCATGAGATCTTTGTCATGCATTCATAATCACTCCACAAATACATACACACACTCACGCAAGGAATCACACACACACACACATACACATACACACACACACACAAGTGCTTCTACGCTCAAATGTGTCCAGGCACACACACACACACACACACACACACACACACACACACACACACACACACACACACTAAGTTTTGAATCACACAAAGGCAGAAGTCAACAAAGTGGCGGGTATTGCCAGATGGTGTGTGTAATGTGTGTGATTACTGCTTTGGTGTTTTTGATCTGTGATGTTGCCTTGTGAGTATGTCCGCATTTGTGTTTGTCTCTGCGTATATGTGTGGGCGATTAGTCCTGCCTTGTTTTTTTCCACGTCTGCACCCATTGAATTACTCCCCTAACCGCTGGCCAAAGACCTCGTTTACCACCAGCCATGACTTTGTCAAAAACACCCTGACAAACATCAGATTCGATTTCAGCCCGCTACAGCCGGCTGATTTGTAAATACCCTAAAAATATCTTAAGCGGCAGAAAAATGTGAGAAAATTGAGCATTATTTGGAAGTTTGATTTTTTGACTTGCAGAAAAAACTGTGATTTTCTCTCTACCAATTTCAAGATCATAAGCTGTTCAGCTGTCGTGTTGTGTGTGATAGCAGCCTTTTAAAGCCTTTTTTTCTGTCTTTATTTCTTAAGTCTCCTGTCCCAATAGAGTTTGATGTGAGGCTGTCAGGCGAGCTAGGCTCTGTTCTCTTCTTCTCACTGACAGAAGCAGATGGCTGACAGAGACTTTCCTGATGGTGACAACTAAATGATCTCTTCTTTATTAAACACCTCTTACTATCTCTCCATCGCTCCCTGACTACCTCGCTTCCTCCTTGCCTTCAGTGTCTCTTTTTTATCTTTTGACTGACTGCTCTCCCTTGCCTCCTCTATTTCTCATTCCTCTGAGTCGGTCTCCCCCTCCTGCTTTTCTCGCCCTCCCCACTCCTAACCTCCCGCACTGTATCTTCCTCTGGTTTTGCTATCGTTTCTGCCTCCCTCCTTGTTGTTTCACTCTCTTCCTTTTCTCTGAAAGGGGAGAGAGAATACACTTCCATTCCCTCACCTGGGGCCATCAGCTAGTGGGCTAGCCAGACAGCCAGCTTGTCAATCTGTCAATCTGTTTGATAGATACTCAGCCAGCCAGTCAGTCATTGTGCAGCAGAGTAATTCACACCAAATCCAGCAACACCTTCCCACAGGGTTGTATGGAGGTATGCGGAGGTGTGGGCCTGTTTATTTGTGCTTTAGAACGTAACCGCAGTAATACAATCAGAAAATAATGTTTTGTTTCTCTGATGCACTGCTTTGTTCTCCCTACTGCAGCTCCCTCTCTTCATTCATTCTCTGTCTCACTCAACACACTCTCTCACGCTGGTAATTTCTCTCTTTTTCTCTAATCTTTTTTCAAATGAGTTGGGAAGCCAACAACAAAGTCAACAAGTAAACAAGGTTCTTCCTCCCGTGGGCACGTTTGGTCTGATCGCCACCTTATGAGCAGCGTGATGTCTTGTTGTGTTTTGACAGGAGTTGATTCTAGTTCAACTTCTTGCTGGATGGCTGCTGCAGTTTTTTGCTGAACCCTGTGTGGTCCCCACTTCTGCAGTCTAAACAATCTACACCCATTCAAATGAATGGGAGGGCTGCTGCATAGCCAAATTTGGTGTGAATGCAGCTTAATGTGAAACATTAATTAAAATGTGTCACCCATAGAGCCAAGTGGTGAGCCAGGTAGTGAAATCAGTGATCCAAGCTTTATGTCTCAGTCATCCTCTTCCTGTTTCCTCCTCCCAGTCGCTGTTTTTGTCCCTTCTGCGCCCCTCCCTCATACCTTCTCTGCCTCTTTCTCGGCTTTACCCCCATTTCTCGCTCTTTCCAGGAGCAGTGAAAGACTGAGCTGATAAGAAACATTATTAACTTCTTTCTGAGAACAGAGCACTGGAGAATGGAAGTGGGATGGAGGGGAAAATAAGAGAAGAAGACAAAGAAAGAGGCAGAGGTGTCAAACTTGGGAAAGTGAGGTAGCTGAATGAGTGGTGGACATTAAAAGTTGATAGAAGAGACAGAAAGGGGTATGGTGGTACTGTCTCTCTCATAGACCCTACTACCAAGGTTGGGTGCCATATATTGGTTATTATCATTTATGAGAGACAGAATTGTCTGAGGGCTGAAGGTGGGATTTGAGACACATAAGTACAGAATGGATAGACAGAAGTGTAGGTAGAAAAATCCACTGTAATAAGATGCAGTCCTCCACAGACTTTGATTTTGTATCCCATTTTTATTTAATTTTATTCTTTACTTTGATCTTAGAATCAAACTTCATGGAAATATTTTTACAGTATTCAGCTCTACAGTTGTGCTTTGAGCTAAATGCTAATGCTATCATGGCACAATGCTCACAGTGACAATGCTAATGTTTTGTAGCTATCTTGTCACCATCTTAATTTAGTCTGAGTATGCTAATATCTGCTTAATATTAGCTTGAAAAACCAATGGGAATGTCATTAGTTTGGCAGGTATGTGGTTGTAAACCGCTAGAATGAAAGTTAAGGGATCACCAAAGTCATTACAATTCACCCTGAGGGATACATAAATGTCTATATTAAGTCTAGCAATCTAATGCTTGTCAAGACAATTCACTCAAAACTACAAATGTGAATTTCATGATGGCACTAAATGAAAAGTAATCTCTTTCAGTCAATAGTTGTTTGGGGACCATAAATCATGGCGGTCCATCCAACAGCTGTGATATTTCAGTCTATAGTGCAGGGGTATCATACTGGCAGACAAACAGATCTTGCTATCCCTTGGATCATTCTGCAAGCATGGCTAAAATTCATAAGTATTACACTTAAAAAAAGACCAATAATGTTTCAGCTGTTAAAAATAACAATACTGATTCAATGGCTAATCAGAATATGTTGTTGTTGCTTTTACAGATATGGGAAGATTGTGTCAACAAAGGCCATCCTGGACAAGAACACCAATCAATGCAAAGGTGAGTATTGGTTGACTTCAATCCAGTGTGGTTCCTGTAGCTTAACAAAGCCAATCTATATGTCACAAGCTCAGATTCTGACACTACATTTGTTGTCTGGAAAACATCAGTTGAGCATTGTTTGAACTGAGCAGTTGAAAGGCAACCAGTACATCACGGGGAGTGATTTTGTTTTTATAAATCCCTTCCTCAATTAATCACATCACAAAGGTTTTTACAATAGGCAGAATATATCTGTCAACAGACAGTGTGATGTCAAATTAAAATAAAAGACTTTAACTTGCCTGAACCACCCACACATTATTTTAAAAGTCCATATGTTTGCCATATATAGTTTTGTTTAGCTATGTGGCATTGGTGTGTTTTTTATACTATATACAACATGACAGTTTCCACTTTAATCTATCCAAACGATGCACGGCCAGAGAGCCTTTATTTTGTTTTAGTTCTCTATGATGATGATTTCAGTATTGCAGCCTAATGGCACTCAAAGTAAAGCAGCTTTTGAAAGCAAGATGTTGGCATTGTTGTCATTGGCCAAATCAAAATGGAGAACACCATACAATGCCCACAATGTGTTTCAAATAGTCTCTGTGATGAATGAGGCTCCCTCAAGTGTCTTCTGATGAGGGTCTGCTTGATTGTTGGAGTGGTCTGAACAAAGCACTAATCAATATGATTGTAGTCGTCTGCTTTTGAAGAGGCACACAACAGCATGTGTTCAGCATGATTGCTGCTCATCTGCCAGGGCTGTGCTCAAAGGTACACTGACATGGTTTAGGACAACAGCACAAATGCCATGTAATCAGCATATCTGCTGCAATAGTAAGAGTGCAGGAAAACCCAGCCTGATTGATACTGATGGCAGAGATGTAAATGTGGATTCTAGGACTTCATTTGCTCTGATTACTTGGAATATAATATATTTAGTAGCAGCACTACTGCCTGTCTTAACACTGTAATGGGAAAACCAAACTTTATTCAGGCTCCCCTGAATACTATTTTACTTCACTTATTATCTTGGATCTTGCTAATTGGCCAGTTACATACATTTTTACAAACTTCACCATTGCAGTACCTGCTTTGGCATCGCATAATCAAGTATGGCTTTGAGCTTTGAAAGGATGTTGAAATGCCTGTCTTGACATCATTACTGCATAGCCAAAGGGAAGGCAGAACATTCTATAAAGCCAGTGATAATTATCAGTTATTCTTCCATTTTCTCAACTCATTAAATTTTTTTCGTTGGTGTTACTTGAAATGGAGTTTTAAAAATCTGCTTCAGTACTGCCTCAGTGCTCCAGTTCAGGATGTTTCATGTTTGCCAATTTTGACTACATGTTTTTCTTTAGTGTGATTTAGAAGCAGGAAATATCTGTTTCATCTGAGGTATCACATTGCATCTTAAACGGCCATTTACACCAAATGCTAACAATTTTCACCCATGCAAACCTATAAACTGCAATAGAAATGTCTCCAAGTGTAATGCTGGTGTTATTCTGTTTTTCTTATTGTCAGTAAATCCCTTGAAAAGACCAAAACCTACACTGAATTGATCCTATTAATTAATAATATCTGTGTATTCAAGGCCTAATGATTCAATGACTAATTCTTCTGAGCTAATGAGCTTTATTGTTGTCCACAAACCATTCTAAATGAAATTCAGTGAGCCACACCGTTGGCTGACATGTTCCTACGTTACAGTGAACATGGGCAATGTAGTTTATTTTGAGTCAATCCCACAACCACCATTCAGCTGCCACACTCACTTGAGCCAAATGTATATTAATCCATGACTGAAAATAATCCCAGACGAATGCACAATTTACTCCTGTTTTAGTAATTTACTAAAAACTGCAGTGCCCAGCAGTTGAGGCAAGTACCTTGCCTTTTGAAAGTGAAACTATATTATATTTGTGACCTGATTTTAAAGATGTACATCTTCTGTAGGAAGATAAGGCTCAAGGCTGAGAGCTACAGAAAGTATTGAGTAATAGGCACTGGCTTTGTGAAATGCGTTGTTGGTTTTAGTCTTTTCATGGGATTTATTGACCATAAGAAAAATCTAAACTAGCACCACCCTTAAGTCTAAAATATACTTCCACATCCGTGGACTGTGAGGGCCTGCATTGTCCATCTGGTTATGTCTGTAATGGTCCCTTGTCCTGCGATCTTCTACTGCCCTCATTGAAAAATATATGAATGTACAGAATATATTTCATCAGTATCCTGCTTCACTGAAAAGTCCATGCTCAGTGCATGTGCACTAGAGGCTTAATGTTAACGTCACACTCGTGTAAGTTGCATGTTGGACCACCATTGGCAAACTAGTGAAGTCACAAATCATGCTCTTAGACAGACGCCTTTAACCCAGCACAGAGAAACTTTCCCTCCTCAGCAGATGAATATAAGAACTGTCTTCTAGTGTCAAACTCTGCACATACATTATCCTGCAGAGTGAATGTCAAGCATCTAACTGAAGTCACAATAAGTCAAACACGTTTTTGAGTGGAGGATGTTTGTGTATGTTTGTGATTGACAACATGGTGTGTTTGTGTCTATGTGTGCAAGTGAATGGTGCTGCAAGGTAGTCTTGGCACCCGATCTGGCATTATGCTCTGGATATATTCCTGACAAGACCTTTATGAATACTAAACATCAGAGACTATTTCAAAATTCCAACCCATGCATCCAGCCATAAATGTATGCTTATCATTTACTATAATGCACAGAATCCAATGAATGAAGCTGCTGCAGCAGCATTGGCGATTTTTACAGGCTACGGGCCTCATTAGCAAATTCACTGCTTGTGATGTAGACTTCATACATCTCTTAGCCAGTTGTTAACTTACAATGAAGGAGTTTCATTATCAGTCGGCCATTAGAATGCCTTACAACAGGATAAGTGTTGGTTTGATTGCAGAGGCATTCAGTGGGGACAAGATAAGTGCTTAGCGTGACTAAGAGAGTACAAATTGGCACAGAGAGTTCTCTTGGAAAGGGAGGGATGGATGGGAGAAGGCACAGGGAGGTGGAGGGAGGGGGTAAAAATAACCTGGGGCTAACAGAGGAGGAAGGGGACCCTTTGAATCTGATGATTTAGCAGACTGCCTCTTCTTTTCAGGAAGATTTTGCAGAGAGTAAAGAGTGAGAGATCTAGACAAAGAGGCAGGTAAATAAATAAAGTGTTCTTCCATTGCAGTTTGAAGGCACAGTGTTCGATCAGTTTGCATACCACTGCTGTCATGTGAAAACATGGTGATTCCAATTTTGCTGTTTTTACTTAACCTATATCGTCTTCATTTTCATGTTTGTCTTTTGAAATTTGTTGACTCCAGAAAACTTAAAACCCTCTCAAACCCTCTTGAAGGTGTTGTCCTCTGTTTCTGAAAAATTGAGTTTCTCTCTGGAATAATATGTGGAAAAAAGATATTAAGTTATAGTGCATAGACGCAATAAAATGACAGACCTAATAAACCATTATCCTTATAATTACTATTACACAAATTTTTAATTCAGTCAACAAAGAGAGCAAAACGTTTGGTTGTTCCCTGTATTAATATAAAGATTGTCTTTGTTAAATCCTCTGCTTTGTAGTGGGCACAATGTTAAATACACTGACAGTTTTCTAGTTAGCAGTGTGGAGGCTCTGGGGGAGGGAGAGGACACAGAGCACAGGATGGAGGAAGGAAGGGAGAGAAAACCACTTTAGATTGTAAAGGATTTCCATTTCCCAAAGACAAGCGGCCTCCCTCTCACTCTCTCCATGTCTCCCGCCTGTTCTCCACCTCCTTCTGCCTCCCATTGCTCATCTCAGTCCTACTCTCTCTCTTTCTCTGTCTGCCACTCTCTCTCTCTCTGTCTCCCCCCCCCGACTCCCTTCCTCCCCCCATTCCTCTTTTGCTTAGTCTCTCTCCTTTCCCCCCCTGTACTCTATTGGCCCATTCTAATGGCCCAAGGCCAGGAACTCTGGGAGCTCAGGAGATTAGATGGGAGCTTGGGATGTGTGTGTGTGTGTGTGTGTGTGTGTGTGTGTGTGTGTGTGTGTGTGTGTGAGAGTGTTTATCCTTGCTTCCATCTGTGTCTATGTGGTCATATGTGTGTGTATTTATGTGTGTGTCCTGCATAATAAAACGTTTTTTCTTTTTTTTTCATTCACGAGTGTAATATCTGTCAGGCCTGACTGAAAAAGATGAATTTTCGTCTCTGTGTCATCATAAGGCCACAGATGGGAGGGACAGGGCACAGATGAGAAGGATTATATAATTCAGAGATATTTTCATTCTTCCATTCTCTGGAAATATCCTTATCAGTGTACCCAGAAGAGCTATCATTTTCATCCGCATGAGATGAGCGTTTCCACCAGAACTAAAGAGGGTAGGTAGTTTATAGGCTATTCGAAAATTTACAGAAAATATATATGTTGGCAGAAGAGAGGCGTACTCATTTTGGGAGACTGTCCATCAGCTTGAAAGGCAAGCATCTGCTCATAGACTCTACAAGCTTCTATCCAGCTAAAGTGTCCTTGAGCAAGACAATGAATCCCTAACAGCTCCTGGGGTGTATTCTGTCACTGATACTTGACCTCTGACCCCCCTAGCTAGAGGGGCAAATACATTTTGAGAAAACGAAGATATCTCCTTCAGTGATGAATAGACTAAAAGCAAATGGCTCATTCTTTTCAAGGCTGATGTTCTATCCCACCGGACTAGTCATTGAGATGAGCACTTAGAGATAAAATATCTCTATTGTTCATGCTCTAGAAGACTGGATTGTGTCTGGCTATTGGTGTGAAACTCATAAAACATGCAGACTCCCAGACACCTTTAGAGGTAAGCTTTAACAAAAATGCGCAGATGAAAGCTACATTATGCACCAACATGTGCAGCGACTCAGTATTTTATTTAGAGATCATGCACAAGACCCCTGAGACATGGACTCAGTTTTCTGGTTCACTAACATTCAGGACACATACACCTTCAGATTTGATCAGTAAGTCACTGTAAACAGCAGCTCCAAGAAGTGGCCCCTGGTTACATTGCATGTGAAAGTCGCAAGCCCCTAGTTTGATAGCAGTAAACACAATTGACCTGTTACACCAAAGCATTGTGTTTTAATTCAACAGAATCTCTTCACATTATTCAGTGATTGTAACAGACAATACCAATAATGCATTAGACCCTTAAACAGTGAAATTACAACCAAATGTTTTTCCCTCTGCTTGGATGTTGTAGCAAAATCATCTTGATACTTACTGTATCCAGGGCTTTGATTATTCCTGTGTTACATTATGTTACAATACTTGTCTTGCCTGTAACACACAAATAGAAACAGCAGAATATGAAGTTTATTTTTTCATATATAGCCTTTAATATTCTTCTGTCAAAAAAATAAAATAAAAAACTTTCATATCCTGGATGGATCCAAATAATGTAAAATTGTTGTGTACATTTACATTTTTTTATGCAGTCCTGCTATATCATGGATTCACCTCCTACTACCCTCATAACACAGAATTACAATAATCTATAATGAATTTCATGCCTGTTTATTACACATAAGGAAACTGAAAAGTAAATTAGCTACTCCAAGTAAGTACATTTGATGGGTAACACTTTACAATAAGGGTGCATTAATTAACAGTTAATTAACAGTTAATTTATATGTTTTGTAATCATTTACTAAAGGTGTTCATGTTAACTAAGGTATAACTTAAAACATCAATTGAAAGTTTGTAATGTTATTAACATTAGCTAATACGGCAATAAGCATTAACTAACTGTTAATTAATACAGCAATAAGCATTTAGTAATACTTAGCAAATGTCTGTTGTAAATATTTCTTCAACGTTTATCTGTTAATTAAGGTTCTAGGTAATATTAAATAATTGAAAAAATATGTTAATTAACATGTATGTCATGAAGTTCACCACTAAACTTTTTCATTAAGAGATTTTTCACTGTTTTTTATAAATGTTAATTTAAGGGTAATGATTGTCTCCTTACTTGTCAATCATCCCACTTGTAAACATGTTTATTTTTGATTAACATTGATATCAATGGACACACTCTGGGGTCATGTAGAGGTTAAAGTTGAAACATGTATCCCTTAAAGGGAAACTTTGGGCTGCAGTGTTGTCATATGCAGCAATTGTGCATGGTCAGTGCATATCCACTGAAAGTGCTTGTTTTTGCCACTGACAGGCTCAGATTGCTTTAATGCTATTGCTATTGTCTGAGAATGAAAGCAAAGATACAGCAGCTAGCCACCTGTAGCAGTATTATGGGTAACTGGAAAAGGATCTGGGGCAGCCTGCTGGCCAGTCTGTTTAGGTCTGAGGCTGTGGATAGCTAAGCATCTGTTCATGCTAGAAAAGTAATGTCAGTCATACACTTATGTGTTGAGTTTAGTCTAGCCAGCCTCGCTCTTTTCATCCAGTCAATTTTATGGAGTTCAAACAGTCTCCAGGACAACAGTGGTGATAAACGCTGTAAATTAATTTGTAGTAGTTACACAGCTGGTATTACTTCGTGAACACCTCCAGATTTTCCGAGTCTGGCATCAGGTCCTCCTTTGTGGAAAACGTTTTCCTCTTCACTTGTCAGGAGAGGAAGGCAGTAACCTCAGGAACACCAGCACTTACTCCAAGGGACCGTTACTATCACTATCTTTCCTGATGGTCTTGTTGATTTCTGCCTCCATTCTTAATTTTTCTTCTTTCATTTCCACAAAATAATCCTTCATTGCTGTTATTTATATATCTTTTTTTAAGAAATATGTGATTTTAACATGCAGCTGTGTGACTGTTATATCTCTAGCAGACTAAACAATTTGTAAGCTATCCATAGCCTCAGATGTAAACAAACCGACATGCAGGCTTCCCAAAATATATATCCCAGTGCAGTTACCCATAATGCTGCTACAGGTGGCTATAATGTTGCTTTCAGTATCAGACACTTATAATATCAATCTGAGCCGGTCACTGGCAAAAACAAGCATTTTTAGTGGACATACATTGACGGTGCGCAAATGCCCCATGTGATTACATTACACCCTGCTTTGCGGCTTGTGGCTGAAGCTCTCTCACTCAATACTGGACCAATTTCAAGAATTGTTGTATTCAATAGTCACTTAGATCTAAAATGATGGGAAAATTGGACCCAGGTTGAAAAATCCCTGTTAAGAATGCTGAATAAGCATTACTTAACCATAATTGGCCATTAATGAATGCCCTTTATGACCCTAATTGTAAAGTTTAAACGATGTATCCCTTAAGTAACACTTCATAAATGCATAGGGGTGCTGAAAAAGTATCACTTAACCATAATTAACCATGTCTTAATGCTCTTTGTGACCCTTATTGTCAGGGTCACGTACATATACAGTACTGCAGCTTTATGTAAACAACTTTTTGTATTGAGGATAATGCTGAAGCTGTTTAAGAACACAGGGATCCTGTCCCAAGTGTTTTTATTTCCCCACTAATTGTGTGGACAGTCTATGGCTAAAAAAAAACTCCCATAAGTTTAAGTGTGTTGTTTGATACCACTGAGATAGACAGATATGGAACTTTTTAAAATTTTCTGGAATGACATGAAAGCCACTTGCCAGGCTACTGATGAATACTGTATGTTGGTGCATTCTTAATTAACTTGATGGTTTTGGTGTGGCCCTAATTAGATAAATATAGATAAAGTACAGAAAAACTATTAATGCTTGTGTATGTGCATGCATGCTTGCATATATTTATGAATCTGTTTTCTGTGCATATCTGTGTACCCATGCTTGTCTGGATTTGTGTTTGTTACAGTCACTTATGTGTACGTACTGCAGTGAGAACTTGCATGTGTATTTGTGTTATCCTATTTTGGCTAAATTATGGGTTTCTCATTAGCAACAGTATAAATATTTGTGTGAGCAGGGCAGATCTTGCTGTGAAAGCAGCTTGCTGCCTTTGAACAATAAAATATAATCTGCTTATCAGCTAAATAGAGAATGCCTCCAAATTCTGGAAAAGACAGACAAGAACAGATGTTAGAAATGACGAGAGAGGGTGTGTGTGTGTGTGTGTGTGTGTGTGTGTGTGTGTGTGTGTGTGTGTGTGTGTGTGTGTGTGTGTGTGTGTGTGTGTGTGTGTGGGGTAGAGAGAGAGAGAGAGTATTCGCTCATTCTTAACATGTTTACATTTAGGATTGTAATGAAGGAGGCTTTTTAGATGTGGATAATTTAATTGTGTTAACATGCAGCCCACTCGAAACTACAGTATGAATTCAAAGCTGCTGTGCTTTCCGAACAATTTCTGTCCCTCTACTTGTCAATATCTCTCTTTTATTGTTCTCTCTCACAAAGACAGTTGAACTATTCTTGCACAAGCTGTCTCAGTTTTGTTCACAGACACCACACACCCTTGCACATGAGCTGTCATTCACAATACTGCTGTGTCTTTTCTGCACTTCTCTCTCTATTTGACATCTCTTTCCAGCTCCACCCATCTGACCTAGTAAAACAGGGTGTGTTTCTGAAAGTAAAGATTGATATGTGTGTGTTCAGACCTTTTGTCCCTCACTGCTTCCTGTAGGGCCCAACCTTTATCCCCAGAGCTCTGACACTTAGACAGAACGCTGCACAGACACGCAAAATGATGTAAACCTTATACAGTAGCAGTCAAACCGACTCGAAGTCATTTTCTTTGACTTAAAACCATTAAATGACTCCATTAATGCAGAGACTTTCTCTTGATGTCACTGTTGCAGACACAGACATTGACCACCACTGCATGAACACCGTATATGCACCGATATTATAGTACAGAGACAAAATCACCTCACATGCAATGCAGCAGGACATTATAGGACATCATCATCATTATCAGACATTAGGAAGACAGTAGATTTTACATACAAAACATAACATTCCTTCTGCATTAAGTCACTATAAACATTATATAATATGCATCTACAGAGAAAGAATGGTGATCAAGCTTTTATGCTTTAGAGCAGTATCAGTGTGAAGTGCACTGCAAGTAATTAGTCATTACAAAACATAGACATAATTCCATTAAAAAGATCCATAATGCACAAAACCTGTGCAGACATTAGATGATCTCTTGGATCATAAACAAGATAACAAGAGTTACTGTTATGACACAATTCTGTTGATGTTCTGCGCTAAAACCCATTTAATGGGGGGAATTAGCAGCTTTCATTGAATACGTGACCTGACTTGATTTTGACAGACTTATTGTATTTATGCAGCGTTGAAAACAAAACACAGACTTGGATCTTTGACAGAAATTAATACTGGCTGCTATTGCTCAGCAGTATTCAGAACAATATTAACAGATTTTTTTTTTCTCCCTCTCTTGTTTTTCATCGTATTCTCTTCTTCCTCCTCCTCATGATCATCTTCATCTTCTTCATCTTTTTTCTTCATCTTCTGTATTATCTATGCTTGTTCGTGTAGGCTATGGATTTGTGGACTTTGACAGCCCTGCAGCTGCCCAGAAGGCTGTGGCCTCGCTCAAAGCCAGTGGAGTCCAGGCACAGATGGCGAAGGTAAGCTTCAGCCCGCCCTTCACTCTCTGCTCTGCTTTACTTGTGGTGATTGAAGTGTTTGGCTTACTTATCGTGCTACAGTATAGGTAGACACTGTCTGTAAACTCCAGAGTAAAGCTGGGTTGGTAGTGATGATGAAGGTGGTATCATAATAACAATCATAATAACAACAATCACTAGATTAACTGTATGTCAGTTACACTGTTACACTGATTGATGTGAAACTGATAGATACAGATACATGACAAGATTATTGATTGAGTCCATGATAGAGATATTGATTTAATGGCTATGTCCATGATGAGCTTATTGATCAAATGTGTGAAAAGATGGGAGAAGAACAGAGCTGATGGCTCCCTCCAATCCTGCATACTTTATTTCCTTCTATCGGTCTTGTTCCTGTTTTATGTGTTACTCCCATATTTATTCACTATTTTCTTCTCAAATGCTAATAATCTTTCCTGTTTGTGCTTGTAACCGTAGATTTGTGTGCGTGCATTTGAGGGTATGTGTGTTACGGAAAGAGCACAAGAAAGAGTGAGTGTGAATGTTCAATCAAATTTGCATGCATATATTATCATGCATCACATCATTATACAGTAGCAGCAAATCGCCCTCATGCCTGTCTGCCTCTTCCAACAAAGAGAGCATACAGGTTACTTTGCTGTGTGTTCATGTCTAGCTGGGAGTTGTGTCCAACAGTGTTTTGCCAAAACATGTAGGCCTTACCAGTACAATCACATTATCCCTCTGTGTGTGAGAGAGCAAAACACTGAATAGCCTGCCTTGCTTTCAGATTCATTAAAGATGTATCGCAGCATAGTTCCTTTTTATAAATGAGCGAGGAGTGCAATTAAAATGGGCCAGTCTTCAGGCACCAGGAGCATCCCATTGAATTAAACAACAGCAAGCCTCTGAGCCACCTTTGCCTTACTCTTCTATTAAACCTCTTTTCATTAGACTTCCATCTCTTATTTTGTTCCTAACGGCTCGGGGGGGCATTTGGAGGAGCAGTGTTGATGTGTTTAGCTGTTATTAAAGAGAGGAGAACCCTCGACTCCTTGGAGATTGAGTTCATCCCAAGGGATGGAATGGAGGGCAAGAAGTCAATTCCAAATGAAATTACACAGACTTCTTACTGTTTCATGAACTAATTATGAGCAGAGCTGCCGATGTCCCAGCTAACTTTTCAGAATCGGGGTGCAATGATGTTGGATTTCCAGCTTGAGCTCTAAGATGAGGAACTTAATTGAGGTTTGACATCATCTTGGTTTTAACCAAAGACTATTATAAACCAACACTTCAGCTTATGCTTGGCGCTATCTTTTCCGGTTGGAGACTGGGCCTTCCAAATAAGGAGTGTGAAGTGTTGCCCCTTCCAGTAAGCTAGCATGCGCTGAGCACTGCACTCTTGGACTAAGATAAGCTAACTGACAAGGCAGGTATATTAATCAAAAAATATTGAACTTACTGACATATTGTGACAACAGTCCCATTCAGAAAGCCAGACAGAGCAGCAGGTGAGCCAACTGTCAATCGACATGGCAGACATCCAAGCCTATAGTCTTCAAATCTTATTAACAGAGAAATAATTTCCAAAATTATCACCAGCACACTTATTAGAGGGTCTGAATTTAGCTATTGAGACAATAATGACCGATTACAAAATAATATTTCATGAGAGAAGTTAAGGATTTATGAATGGGATTTAATTGGAGTCAGGGACTTTCTGGAGCCATCAACTAGCGGCTGTCGGTGGTATTGCACTTTAAGCTACTGCCTTGGTGTTAGCATCAAGGAGTGGTAGCTGCCACTTGGTTTGAACTCATTTAGTACCAATTAGACTGACTAAGACAAATTTGTCAAAGTGAAAACCCACATATTTTCCTTAGAGTACACTAATGTTTTGAAGGTTAACTGGGACAGAAGCTTTTTTTTTCTTTCTAAGTTCTGATGTGAATGAGAGTTCAGAGATTTCCAATCAAAGAGAGCACAGAGGTGACTTTAGAGAAAGAAAAAAGAGGTGATTAGCTTTTGTGAAAGAGAGATGAGACGTCTGAAAGAGATGAATATTGATTATTTTGGTGTGGAGGAGAGGCTTGGAGAAAGGTTTGGAGACTGATCTGACATTGAACATCACTACTGAGACTCTTTTTGGATTTAAATTCTGAGTCGAACATAATGTATACATGAACAACCTTATAAGATTACTCTAAAAAGAGAAAATGCTTTAAGAAAGCAAGGGCTGAATTTTAAAGATTTAAAACTATGGTACTTAAACTTGAGAAACATAAGTTAACTCTGTTTTATATCAAAGTAAAGATGTGTGGTCTGCATAGTTAAATGTTATATCTAAGGATTTGATTGAAATTGTTATCTTTGGACATTAGTGATGGTTGTATGTCTTTGAGGTGTTCATTTAATAAACTGTGGAGGTGCTTTTGAGGAGAGACCACCAAATTGTCAAGTGGTGTGGAGAAAAGGTGTAGCTGTTATGGGTCTGATATCCTTAACCTTATTAACAAAAATAAGAAATGAATTGTGTGCAGCCGAGAGTAGCAGAGAAGACTGAGGAAACAAGTCCATTAAATGGTTTCAAATACACATCTGTGATTGCCTGTATTAGTAAAAATAAAAAGGTTCCAAAAGGTTTTTGCTCCTAAATCATTAATCTGAACATTTGAGTAAAAGCTCTATTAGGTGGTCATAGTGGATTTAGAGTTAATTACATTTACACGGTCTCTCAAATTCTCTACATTCATACTTTAAACAAATTAAATATCATCTGTCATTCACAGAACAGAGTTAACGCCAGTGTTTTTATGTCACTCTATGACAAAGGTGGCTCAAGAGGTAGAGCAGGTCGTCCACTAATTGGAAGATCAGTGCTTCGATTCCTGGCTCCTCCAGTCCACATGTCAATGTGTCCTTGGGCAAGATACTTAACCCCAAAATTGCTCCCTATGGCTGCACCAATAGAGTATGAATGTGTGAGTGCAAATGTTAGTTTCCTTCTGATGAGCAGGTTGGCACCCTACGTGGCAGCCTCTGTCATCAGTGTATGATTGTGTGTGAATGGGCGAATATGACTTGTAGTATAAAAGCACTTTGAGTGGTTAAAAGACAAGGAAAACGCTAGGTAAGTACAGTCCATTTACCATTATCTGAAACTGAGTAACAAATTCATAGTTTGAGTAGTGTAAGGAAAGAGACTTAAAATATGTGTTAAGGGTAGGAGAATAGACAGCATGTGTGCACAGCCTTGACACTTATATCTGAACTTTGATATGAAATAATCTATATCAATTTATATGCTGATATATATATATATATATATATATTTGTGTACCATTATACATATATAAGAAATATATGAGCCCAGAGAAAAACGTTTGCCTTTATCAGACATGAAATATGGATATTGCTGAAATCAGACATAACTGTGTTTTATACTAATGCTCCTTATGGCTTTATTCAAACATGACATGACATTTAGGGAAGGGAAGAGCTGATGCTGTCCACTCTGACCAGAGAGCTTTAATGAGCAGATTCACCAGTGTCATGGATGGACTTACATATATGACAGAACATATGAGAGTTGTTTAGATGTTTAGAGGCAATTATGTTGAGTGTTTCTCTCGTTAATGGCACATCTTAATTGCCATTCCCACGTGTGATCTGACTGACATGGTGGATTTTTCATACAGTCTATCAATGTGGTAGATTGTTATTAGCTTCAGTATGTCAGGAGGCTGATGTACATTTACTGTATTTGAGGTGGTGAGATATAGTTTATCCCATCCTTTGGTAATTAATGTCACCCACAAGGTTTGCTTATTGTTGTTTGTAATAAGTGAGCGTGACAATAAGTCATAATACAATTGTAAATGTATTCTATATGTTTCTGTTAGTGCCTTTAGAATTACATATCACAGTATTGTATGCCTATTGGTGGTCAATAAATCCACTGGATCAGAAAAAAAGCAAGTGTGAGGGATGTGGGTGGTACGTGATTCCTTGGAGGCTAAACTCGTGGCAAGTAATTTAAAATATCTTAAAATACCCATGGTAGAGTATGAAGCAGCTTTATATCGCCTAATGCGAGTAGTTTTAAAATTCAACTGCTAACCTCAAAGTTAACCATGATTAGAGTAACTTCCTGCAGTGCAGTTGAAGCAAGATTAGACTGTTGGGGTATGTGTGTGTAATTGTATTCACAGTGAAAAACCCTTATCCATTAAACCCAGCAGCTTGCACTGACATCTTCTTTGTGATAGGTGCATGTTTTGGTTGCAAAATAAACGAGACAAGAGGAAAATACAGCAAGCCAAGATGTGAAGAGAGTAGAAACTGTGTCTTTGTGTTTGTGTGTGTGCATGTGTGTTGTGTCTTCCACTCACTTCTTCAGTTTTCTTGGTAATTACTGTTGACCTGAAAGATGATTACTGCTACAGCTGTACTCCCCCTCTCTCTTGCCTGCTCACTCACAGCTAGTTTCTCTGTCTCTATTCTCACATTCTCTCTGTCTATACATCCACCCGTTGAATCACTTTACACTACTTTAAGTAATTCTTACCTTTAAAAGCTGTCTTTTACAGGGAATGGACAATTTTTATACTGTCCCTCAATTTACCCATTATATTTTTACAACAATCTTTCTATTTCAGTGTTTTTAGTGTCAAATCAGAGAGCACACATACAGGTGTGTGATGAGGATGTGTGTGTTTTATTTTATCCTTTATCCATTTTGTATGTGGTATCCATGAATCATCTCATGTGTATGCGCATGAATGTCTCTGTATGTAAAATGTATATGAAACTTAGATCCCTGAGGTAAATACATTCAGCTTCGCAAAAATATTGTTTCCTTAAAATTCATATCAGGGTGCTACTTTGCCACACAAACACACTACTATGCATATGAGAACTGTGTGTGTGTGTGTGTGTGTGTGTGTGTGTGTGTGTGTGTGTGTGTGTGTGTGTGTGTGTGTGTGTGTGTGTGTGTGTGTGTGTGTGTGTTTGTACAATAACAGTTACAGAAGACCAAGGTCACTATGCTAATTAGAGAGATGGTACCACTGGCAGTGACACTTCACACCTCCCTCCCTTCTACTCTCCCTTTATTCTTTCCCCGTCCACTTTGTCCTTGGCACTTCCTGCCTTTCTTTCCCCTCCTATGTCTCCTTCTCTTCTTTAACTCGGCCCTGTTCCCTCTTTTTTCGGCCTAGTTTGTTCTCTTCATTTTGACACCTCCAGGCCCCCCCCTCAACTCTCTGTATGTGTTTGGGTGTGTGTGGGTGGGTGTGTGTTAGTCTGAAGCAGGTGCTGCAATGCCTCCTCCAGAGTCATTAGTTACAGGGTTGAGTAAGGACAGAGAGTGGAGATGAGAGAGAGAGAGAGAGAGAGAGAGAGAGAGAGACAGAGGTGGGGATCTGTGTAGGTTGAGAGAGGAAGGCTTGGTGTGATGAGAAACACACACACACACACACACACACAGAAGTGAAATGTATTGCATGGCTGTCATTTATCAGCCCTCATTAAACCTTTGGGTTAGTCAAGTTGTGTGCTTTAATCTATCTTTCTTTTTGTCTTCCTTTCTGTCTTCCTTTCTTGCATTTATTTCTGATAAAACCCAGATGCTTCTTGACTTGGTTTACTGATCTATCCATTGTGTGTGCGTGTGTGTGTGTGTGTGTTTTTGTTACCTTTTTGGGACCCTTCCCAGTTTAAACATCGACCTTGTCTAAGAGCAGTAGCCTAAAGCCAAAGCCTGGTCTTAATGAGGCAAAACATCATTTCTGAGCTCCTGGTCAAGGTTACGGGTAAGGTGTGAATGGAGGTTAGGTTAAGTTTAGGGTTGGGAACGAATTGGATATTGTTAGATTTAGGATTAGGGTTAAGGTTAGAGTGTCCACGATGAATGGATAAGGATAGCTGAGCAAACTTCGTGGGATGAGTCTATTTAACCTTGGCGAGGTGTGTGTGTGTGTGTGTGTGTGTGTGTGTGTGTGTGTGTGTGTGTGTGTGTGTGTGTGTGTGTGTGTGTGTGTGTGTGTGTGTGTGTGTGTGTGCCGGCAAGGATATCTGTGTGAGAGTGTGAGAATCATATCAGATATGAAAGTGTGTGTGTGTCTGTGTGTGTGTGCGCCCCCTGTATATACCTGGAAGTATTGTGCGTGCGTGTCTGACAGCTGAGGCTAGGGATGGGAGGAGGAGAACAACAGATGAGTGGGGGCAAAAACACAGACAGGAAGACTTGTGCATCTCTTTCTTTCTCACCTGCTCTCTGCTTCTCAATCACTTGAAACTGTGTCACCTTCATCTTTCACTTTTGAGGCGTGGGTGCAGGAAATGAAGACAGCGAGGCGTTGTTTTCCAACTTATACTCCGTGTATTCAGTCTTCAGTCAACAGGTCAACTTGATCCTTGCAGACAAAAGATAAACAAAACCAAAACAGTTATTTAAATCAAAATTCTAGTTCACTGTTTTATTTGTAACATGACGAACGCCCTGTCTTCTTTGTACATCCTCAGTCTTTTTTCTCTCCTTCACGTACAGTTTTCCTTCACTCTTTTCTCCCTCATTAGAACAGTCAGCGTATATTGTTCAGCTGGGCATAAGATCCAAGAAGTTAAGAACAAAGCACCTATAGAAGTTTTCAAGGCCCACAAAAGATGTCACCTGTCTCTTTGCCAATCTCGGATGGCCATCAGTTTAGCTTCCTGAGGTTTGACAAGGCCACGGCTTATTGTGTATTCAATGTACTCGGTTGTTAGAACCACTGTTTTCTCTTTGAGAGCCGGGGAGAGCAAAATCTGTCAGTATCCTTTTGTGAAGTCAAGGGTTGTGATGAAGCAAGCCATTCCTAGACAGTTTATTATTTAATATACCAGGGGCATTGGGTAAGACACTCTGACACCCCGTTTAGTTTTCTTATGTCATTGCTGAATCAAGGCAACATATCAGGTACTATGGGAGTCTTTAAGAACTACAAACTCAAGCATTTATTTTTCATTTCTTCTTGAATTGTTTCTTTAAGGGCCTCTGGTATGCCATAGGGCCACTGATTGACTATTTTAGCGGGCTTGTTGCAAATTTAATCTACTGCGAGATGTGTAGTACCTGGCTTCGTTATAGTACTTCTCCCACTATTTCACTGATTTCATATAACCACTGCCAAGTGGCTTAAAACTTACATTCAGCAGTGGGTACCAGTACCAGAACCTGGTCCCAGCTGTGCCCATCTCTTACAGTTGTCTTGGTTGGTCACTAGCATGGAGGAGTATTGGGTTGATGTCTGATGGCCTCGCTCTATGAGGCTGGTTCCTCTGTAACATGAGTTTCTCCTCCTTCAACATGTTGCTCGATTTGCTCTTCCAAAAAGCCCTGGTTAGCCTCAATTTGGAGCTAGTTGCTTTGATTCAGCAGCTTCAACATTTCGTCCATTTTGTTCTCACTGGTACTTAATTGTGCAAAGCAAATGGTCAAATCACTGGACATTTGTTCTCACCCACCCGTCATATTTGGCATTCTCCACCATTTTGATGTCTTGAGAGATCGGGAGCTTTTCTCTTAGAGCCTTTGAGGCGTGGGTGCAGGAAATGAAAACAGCAAGGCGTTGTTTGCCAACTTAAACTCAGTGTATTCAGTCTGCTTATAACAGGTCAACTTGATCCCAGCAGACAGAAAATAAACAAAACCAAAACAGGTATTTAAGTCAAAATTCTAGTTCGCTGTCACATAAGGAAAGTCCTGTCTTCTCTGTACAACCCTCAGCCTTTACATGCACTGTTTTCCTTCACTCTCTTCTCCCTCACTAGGGCAATCAGCGTATATGGTTCAGCTGGACAGCAACAATTGTTCTGAATGCGCTGCTGACTGTGGGTTTTGTAGTCTTTCAGTGGATGCCATGATGGCATCCCCCCCCCACACACACACCCCCACCCTGTCCTCCATCCTTATGGTTCAAGGCAGAGTTTACATTGTAAAACACAGATAATGAATCACATTCTGTTTAAAAGTGGAGGACAGCGGAGAGGCCAAGGGCATGTGTGTACATGTGTATTCACAACAACTCTGTAATAAAAGCTGAATGTATGTGTGTGCACACGCTATGCCCCTCTGTGTGAACCTGTGTCTTTTTGTGTGGCTGGACCACCTCTAGTCCAACAAAAGCAGGAGAAGGACAATGAGGAAAAGGGGGAAAGAAAGGGAGAGAGAAGAGAGGAGTGAGAGAAAGCCTAGTGAGTGAGACCCAATTGAATTAAATGTAATCTGCCCTGAATGTGCACAACCATCAGCTGCTCTCCAATCTCATTAACCCTGCATTACCAGCCCTGGGTTGTGTGCATGTGTGTTTTTTATGTTAGTGTGTATGGAGGTAGCGAAATGGGGGAGTTAAGTGGATAAGTGAGAAAAGAAAAGGAAGGGATGGACAGGTTGGGAGGAAGAGAGAATGTGAGACGCATGGAGATAGAGAAGAAAATGAAGATGAATGTGGGTGCTTGAGTGACTAATGTGCCTCTGTGGCATTGCTAATGAGAAAATATTTTTCAGGATAACAGCAATCATGATAATTTCTGTTGACGCTGAACTGTTCCTTCATTTTACTGCATTAACTTGTGTATTATAACATCAAAAGAGATTGCATTTGTGCAACAATCAGTGATGGTACTCAAACCACATTTCAATTTAACAAACAACCTAACAGTCTTAGAAGCGTGTAAAAAAAAAAAAAAAAACCAGCAGCAACACAAGAGCATTTATCTTATGAGAGTATTTAACTCTTTTCAGTTACCAGTTGGCTACGGCTCATTTTCCCATAACATCAAATTCTACATTCATGATGCAAAATGGGGTAGAAATAAGTCTGATTTTGGCAAATTATGTGTTACTATCACTGAAAAACACATTTGCAATATAGCTTCAGTAAAACAGCAGGAAACATTGGCACATCATCCAATAACTCCTTTTTAGACTCTCTGAAAGTGCTTATGGTTCCTCTTATTGTAGTATTTCTTACATACTACATTAGGTAATTATACGGACACTGTAATATGTAAAAATGTATAATAGCTTACTTGGACTCCATGAAAATAAATGTTGCATTAGACCTGTAATATTTTAAGGGTAAATATACAATCAAGCCACCTTGAACATAGTCAGACAGGCAAGGTGAAAATTCCATCTATTTTTATTAATGCATTACTCATATATAACCTTGCAATCCGTGTCCCACTGAGACATGTTTTCAGTTTATTTGACTTCTTCATCTGTTCAATTGAAACAAATGGTTATATTTGCTTTTGTGCACCAAAGCAGTTTTCTTTGAAATGGCCTTCCTAAAAACCTGCCTTTTAGGTCAGTATGTGCAAAGGCTGTCATGGGTTCAGTCATCATTGGAATCCTTGCATCAGCTGACATTTTCATATGAAAAGGTCCCTGTTTGTTAATTGAAGTCACATATTTAACTTTACATCTCAGACTGTGCTGATATCTCTGTGGACAGCAGCAATTAACACACTATGAATTCTGCAGTACTCTGCATCAGGCCTGACAGCAGAGACAGAACAAGAAGAAAACTGGGTGGTGGTTTAGTGGTGATGGCTGCACTCTGAAAGAAAACGTTCCAAGAACTCCAAAGCTGGATTTTAAATCAGAGAATAAAGCTTCATGTTTTTAGACTTTCAGAGATTTTTGCTGCTTCACAAAGGCGTGTCATATAACACTGTGAATCCCCTGATAACGCCAATAAAGGCCCTCCTTGGCCTGCTTTTCAGACCCCTATTATTTGTGGAGTGTTTGGAAATTATGGGATCACATTTATTTTATTTATTCATTTGGTCCCAACCCGTCGAATAAATACTACAGAAACCCACTATACTGTATATAGACCATGATTTCATGACATAAGATCATGCTCAAATAAAGTATAAGAACAGGCTGTACAGTCAACACAGTTCATTAAAATCTTGAATATTTAGGTTGCTCCAAAATGACAAAATTATTCTTAAAGTTACCATTAATTAAATCAAAATACATACGTCTGGCTGGGTAGTGACCATGTAATAAAATGTACATGTGAACATAGATTCACGCTAAAGTTTGTATCTGTCTTCATAGTGAATAAAAGTATTACAGCCAACTTATTCCATATTTCAATGATAGGAGTCAATGGGACACAACAATAACACTTAAAATACTATTATTTTAGAAGAAAATGAGGTAACGATTTTCCAGCTTACTTTAGGGATCATTTTGTTAGAGTGAGGTATTTCTCAACTGGTGACGGCCTCATTTAGGAACGAAACCCTTCAGATTCTGTATCATTCCGGCATTACCCCCGAGGGAACGGACAACAAAAAAGGAATGAGGGAAATATTGCCATGAACAGAGGAGGAATGGAGTAGGCAGCTGGAGAGTGGGGGCGGTGCTTGGTTTGATGGAGCTGGGTTGAGAACAGCTCTATAAGGACAGAGATAACTGGAAAACACTATAAAACGCCTCTCTTCACATTCTCTCCCCTGTGGAATTAGCCTTTGAGTGGGCTGCCGGAGCGAGGGAGGGTGCATAGAGAGATTGATGGAGGGAGGGAGTGGGAAGCCCAAACTGTAGTGAGGGAGGATATAGAGAGAGATGGAGTGAATATGGAGTGGGCAGCTTGAACTCTAGGAGGGAGGAATGCAGAGTGATCAAGGAGAAGGAGGAAGTACAGGAAGGAAATAAAAGGCTAGAAGAAAAGGGTGGTGCTACATTGAACATCCTACTTCTCACACACACTGTGGAATACATATGAATGAAGTATATTAATGGTAGCAGGAGGAGGCAACTGAAATGGCCCTATTTTACAGAGACACCATTGAGTGTTATATCCATAGTCTTTTCCCTGATTGGCTGTTCATTCCTGACATCTCTCATTGTTATTGGTGGCCAGGCATGTTTGTTGTTTGTCATTGGGCAGACAGCAGAGTCGGCTAGATTCACAATCCGATGGCATAATTCAGCCATCGATCAAACTTTGCAGACAGCAGTAGCCAAACTGCTCCTCCAGATACAGAGAGAGAGAGAGAGGGAGAGAGAGAGCTTTCTGAGTAGAATATCACAAATCAAATGCTGTAACCTTTTAGTATGTCTGAGTCCGCACATGCCCACTGAAAACCAATGAGGCTTTTTTCCTCTTGCAGTGCTTTTCAGGCTATGGCTCCTCACTTTCCCCCCCTTTTTTTGTTTTCTATTATTTTCTTTCAATCACATGTCCCCATTCTCTGAGGATCCTGATGATGGTTGACTGAGGCACCTGCATAGCTTGCTAGTCAGTGTCACTTACTCAAATGAAAGATTTGCATGTGTATATCTCCGTAATAGGAGTAAACAGAAATTCAAAGGAAGACCAGAGCTTTATAATGCAATAAGACAGTATATACATTTACATATTGTTAAGTTTGGGAGATTCAAATTGTGTAGTTAGCAATTAATCCACCAAAAGTGTACACACTTATACACATTAGCTTCATATTTTCTTTGTACTAATGAAATAATCCTTATGAAAACTGTCTCCGAAAAGCTCCGTACGTTAGTATCCAGAACATTGTTACAATACACTGAGCAAATTTAACTTGCTGCTATATTCTGGGGCGCTGGTAAAAATGTGTCATTGGATATCTCAAAAGCTCAAGCGGTAAAATAATTTGCAGGTTAGATATAATAAGAGATAAGTGAGAAAATATATATTTATGATTTGAGTGAAGCGATCCTTTAGTTGGAGCTGATTGTAGCAGTAGGTTCTGTAATCAGTAATCTTCAGGTTCCCGACTTTCAGATTACGTATACGACTTCTATGTGGCATATACTGTTGAGTATATTTAAATATAGTCAGTATAAACAGTATAAATATACCTTACCCCCCACCCCCTCCCCAAAAAGACAAAAATGGGTCTATGGTAGGAAGGGGGGAGTGGACAAGGTTAATTCTTTAGTCATTTGACTCATAGATCTGTAAAATGTAGATGCAAGAGAAATATTATTATGTTTTACTAAAAAGTTGAATAGCATCCCAAACAATTTGACCATCTTAAACTGATTTAAGTACATATGAAGAAGTTCTCTCTAAGCTTCTTCACAAATATTATCTAACCATGAAAAATTCAACTGCCCTCTGTTGGCTTGTTCACATAGAGCTGCTACTTCAAGGGAAAAGCAACAAACATGATGATCACACAAATGGTTGTTTGATTTCAATTAATTTTATTGTGGATTAACGATATAGCATATAATCACTTCTGTAAACCATGTGAAGTTCAGTGGCTCTTAGCAACACTCACTTTAAAGAGGTTACAGCATGAGCAGCATGGAAGATCCAACTGACTGCTACTGGCAGTCCTTTTTCAGGAGTGTTCACATTCTGGCTGGAGAGGGCAAATTGGACATTAGCAGCCATGGTCCAGCAAGTGGATAAAGATTCCTGGCTGCTCCTGTGAATGTTAAGTATTGAGGTGCTTTGGTCTACACTCCTATGCTTGCTATTATAATAAATCATATGTAATAACTGTTTCTTTTCTCGTTGTGGGTCTTTGTGTGAATGTATATATAATGTCTCTGTTAGAGATAAGGTCATCATTAATAAGCTGACTGGTTAGTGGTGGGTTCTTGGTTATCGGGTCGTATATAAGTACACTTTGGGATTATGGCACTATTGGGAGCCAAGCTAGAATACAGTCGGTGGTACGTGCTCATATGATGAAGCTTTATTAAGGCTCCATCTCAGGAGAACACTAAACCCGCTCAATTTAGGTAGGAAGGGTTTAAGAACCCTTGTTATAGCCTAATGACTTTGTTAGAGGGGAGGATGTGGTTTGTACAGGTAAAATGAATAGATGAATGTGTGTGTGCTGTCAGGAGGTGTCCTTGGTAGAGGATACGGTGGTAATTAGGCTGCTGTTTTCTCAATGGTGTTCCAGCGATGAGCCTATTTAACCTCTTGGCGAGGTGTGTGTGTTTATGCAGGCAATGACACATCTGTGTGAGAGTGTGAGAACGTACCAGGGTTGAAACTGTTAGATGTCCATGTCTATGCGTGTGCGCATGTGTGCATGTGTGTAGCTGCCCTTTAGTATTTGCTGACTCAGGCTGGTTTTCCCTTTCTAAAAGTAAATAACCTTGGTCCGACAAGCTGTCAGCTGGCCCCACTGAGCCCTCTTCCCGACATCTAAAGGAAAGAAAATCTCTGCTCTCTCATCTGAGAACCACAGCAACACACACCATAAGCACATCTTCAGAGAGCCTGCACACTGAAAAGAACTTCTATCTACAAAAAGCCACCTTCTGATGCAAAACTGGTACAGTTTACATTCTTTAATTTTCTGCCAGCATATTAAATTAATTCCCCTACATGTTGCTACATGCTGAATGCATCGTCTGTAGCACAGAGACTGTTCTTCAACCAGAGGGCTCAGGTTCAAACTCACACACTTGTGTTTGTGAAAGGGAATCATTTTCTAAACTGTTTGTGCTGAGAGGGTGATGGCAATGGCTACATTTTGTTGATTTTCATAACAAAGCATATCATGGCATCCAATAGAATAGCAAGATCTCAATGAGAGAATCTCAATATTTAGTTTTGAAATATATGCCAGTGGTTATATGGCCAAGCCAAATTAAACCAAAGAAGGGAATAGAGTAGGGCTGTGTATATCTAGCCGTGTTTATTATTGTCAGTTGAGCTTTATCTAGTTATATCATGCTATTTCTTCCCACTCGTATTTGTTTTTCTTTCACTTTTTCCTTCGTGTTTTGCTCATCTCTCACTCTCACACTTTCCCTCTCTCTCCCAAGCCATTCCCCTGGAGGTTAATCCCCCCCAGTTTCAAATAGAGATAACCATGGCAACAGGCCACGGCTTTCAGGCTTTGGGTCTGTAGGACAATGGCATTGATCAGGATGAAATAGTGTCAGGTGGAAGCGCAAAACACACAACGGGCACACATGTACACGTTTGTTGTGTGCATGCACTGGAGCAGAGTATCCAATAACCCTGACTTTGCTGCTCAGTCACTCATATTACACCATGTGAAAAATTAACCAAGAATACATGTAGTTTCCAACAAATCCCTGTAACAAGATATGGTTAAATGATAAAAGACACAGACAAGAAGAAGGTGAATCATGTTAAATGTAAATACAATTTTGTAAGCTACTTGGGATAATTGAATAACAAAATGGGGACACAGATTTGAGCCTCACAGGTCTCTGCTTTGGAGCCCCAGAATGACTGGGACAATATGGGTAGAGAAAATAACTTAGACTTAGCGCTTCAGCAACTACAGGTTAGTGTCCTTGAGCAAATTTAACCCCTCACTCCTCCAGTAGAGCTGCACAGTGGGATATTACTGAGGAAATAAGAAAGTGTCAATGCATTTAACTGTAAAGTAATGAAACTGAAGCTATTGCCATATAGTATAGTGATACTATGTAGTACCACTATACTATATATATATATTATAGTAATGTTGTTAAACACACATTTTGCCCAGTTTACTGTAACTAAATCACAGTTATTAAAAATAAAAATTCAAAACTGTGGTGGGAGTTTATATCGCCTGTATTTTGATTGCACTTAAGTCAGCAGTGCACAAATTCATTTACACGTAAACTTGAACCCACATGTACTTGACCTTGATGGTTCAACTGTAGCATGACAAATATAGTGAGAACAGCAGAGTTGATGAAAAGGGTCTTTTATTGAAGTGTAAACCAGTATTTCTCTCCTCCAGGAGTTTATAGCCGAGGCCAGCAGAAGGTGTGGGTGGACAGTTTAACTTGCTGTTATACAAGTCAAGTCAACCAGCTTGTGTAACTTTTATAAGTGCTGCAAGTGTTATATGCCCTTGGATGATATGACAGTCTGATTTCTAGACTGTTATGGCAGTGCAATTAAGGTGAGGATATGTTTTAGTTTTGCCTTGAAGCCCCTCATTTACACTTTAACACTGTTTTTTCTTTGCTTATCCTCAAGAGGAGCTGTTTAGAAAATCCTCAAAGTACAAACGGATGATACAGTATATGCACAAAGGTAGTCATTACCACAATATCACATGAAATTTCAACGTGAGATTAGACTTTTCTTATACATTTTCAAACAGATGTACATTTTCAAATAGCATTTCAATTTTCTTGGTGTATGTAACATGACACAGTGGGAAAAAGTTTCAAGTTTAGTCAAATTCCAATGCACCTCTTTCTTCCCTCTGAGCCAATGTGATTCTTGTGTCTGAGCCAGTGCTTTATGTTTTAATCACTGCAGTGCCAAGAGCACAGACCTACTCCTCCCCTGCTCTTTTTCAAGAACTTTTTTTTTTTTTTTTTTTAATTTTGCAGTTTCCTTTTAATTTGTTTTCTCTCTGGCTGTGGCTCTTAACTTCATTTCCCAATGATTTGTCTGAGGACAAGCCACATGCTATTAGCAGGGAAGGAAGAAGCCGGAAACACAAAAAAAGAAAAAAGGAAAAAAACGCATTCAATAAGTTTCTTTATTAATTTTTTCTTTCCTTATCCGAAAAGTGCTTCCTCAATGATAATCCAGCAATCCAGCAGGCCTTCTGGTTTATTGCATTTTTCTAATGAAATGTTCTGATACAGACAAACAATCAAGGAGCAATTCAGTGAAAAGGAAAGAGAAAGAAGGGAAATGGAAGAGGTAGTATGTGAGTCATCTCAGTAGCAGAGCTTGAACTTGCTTTTAATCTGTTAGAGTAGGTAGTTCAGGGTCATAGTGTAGGTTGAAGACCAGGCAGCACCCAGGATCACAAGGCTTGAGTCTCGCTCTTGACCAGCGGTCCACATCTCATCCTCTCACTCCCCCACATTTCCTGTCACTCTTTACAGGATACTATCCAATAAAGCAGAAATAGCACTGCAGTGAAAAATGGTGACTTTAGAAAGAAGCTGTATAGACTAAAAAATGATTGATAAAAATGAGTTGATAAAAGTGACGCAAATAAAAACGACATTATTTATATTTGTACATCAGAGATATTAAGAAAGTACAGCAACAAATGTGGATGCTGACCCAGAAAATAACAGCATAGATTTATAATGGCTATGATTAATAGATATGAATTAACATATTAATTGAGACAGACCAAACAGATAAACACTGAGGTTACCAATGATTTACTCCTTGACAGTTGACATTTTTCAGTTTTAATCTGTTTTCATGTTATCCTTATGTTTGATTCAATTAATTAAAGGTTAATCTATCGAAATTAAAATGAATGAATTGATAGCCTGGAAAATTTGTTGGGCATTAAGGCATTAAGGGCATTAATCTTGAATAGTTTTGTGTGACAGGTTTTGCTGTTGTTATTAGAGGTTCCTCCTTGCTTTGATCCCCTGTTTGTGGTCTTCCATTCTTCTAATTTTTGGTCTTCTTTTATTTTTTTATTAGTGATGCGACTGGATTGTATGTTTCAAGACACACAGCTTCCATTGTATAGTTCTATGCTGATGATCCACAACTATGTCCTACTTAAACTTGGGGAAATGGCTGTTTCCATAGAAAAAAATATGTAATGTTGCACAGCCTACTTAGCATACTATTTTATTTCATCTTGTATTGCAATCCCACTGCTCAGTTTTTAAACTAATTTCCAGAGCCAAAAATGTAATCACCCATTTTTCAGTCCCTCACCCTCTGCAGGTCAGACCAAACATTTTTAACTTTTAAACACTTCCTAAATTTCATTAGTCACATGAAATAATATATGAATGAGTGATAAATAAATATACAGTGTTGTTATTATTACCATCTATATTACTGCATAATATTGGCATGAACTTACAATGTGTGTATATATATAAGTGTATATTGTACACTACAACCATATGCTACACTACACTAAACTGCATGTGACGAATCAATGTTCCTTTATTATTGTTCATCGCAACCCAGTGTAACGTCTCTGTTTATGTGTGTGTGTGTCTGTGTTTGTGTATGCTTTTACATTTGGTTATATGTCTGTGTAGCTTCCACGGTTAAAGAGTGTCTCCGTTACACTGCTCATTGCAATGATGCAGCTTCAAATGTAGTTTAGACTGACACACACACATGCGGTCTCCCGACTGTCTCAAAGGCGTCAACAGGGTGTGTACCTGCAGAGCCAGAGACAACTCCCCTCCTTAGTTCTAGACTCCATTAATCATTCAGAGAGAGGATTTCCCTGAAGCCAGCTCTCTCTTTACACAGACACTACGACATCAGGCTCATGAGGCCTTAAATTACACTGAACCACATTAATCAGAAATAGAGATTTGTTCCAAAAGCTGCTTCTATGAAAATTCAAGTCTGGTCAATGTGTTTTGTTCGACTGTTATTTAATATGCACAAATGGGACCGAAGAGGTTAAATTTTAAGAGACATAAAGTCTGTGCAGTTTTATATCTGGACAGCATTTCAATCAGATCTATATCTAAATTTTGAAAGATACAAGTTTTTAATACGTCTCATACTTTTGAATATTAATACAGCATTGTTTTCCAGTAAAAAAATAAACATAAAACGATATGTTTAAAGTATCTTTTAAAAATTAAATATGTAGAATTTATATTCAAGCTTTTTTCATTGTCAGTTTTGGTCCAACTGATTGTTATAAAATCCATCCGTCTCACCTTCTTTAAGAGCTAAGTCTTTGTTGAAGGGTGATAATTATAAAGTGAAAGTGTTGGAGAAAATATGGCCTCCGTCAAAAATCAGTGGAATTATTCAGATAACAAAAAAAAAACAGAGAAATAAAGACCGGAGAGATTTTTGTGTAAATTTAACATTTAACATGCTTTACTCTGCCCGGCTGCATGCTGGGAATTCTTGGGCTGGCGAAGGAATGGACATTTTGTCTGAGCTTTTATTGACCTTTAACAGATGCATACATTCATGTGCCCACACACACATACATACAAACACACACTTTCTGCTTACTTTACTGAAACACGCACCACATACAAACAAGCACACCCTGACTAACACTATACACACACACACACTCCTTTGACTGTCAGGTGCATGAAAGAAAAATACTTGTCTATGGAGGCCTCTTGAATGTATGTTTTGTGTGTGTGTGTGTGTGTGTGCGTGTGCGTGTGCGTGCATTTGCGTGTGCATGTTCCTGTATAGGCATGATCATCTGTCTGCATTCCAGTTAATTAGACTAGCCAACAGCTGAGTCCCATTAGCCTTGATTACTAGCGAATGGGAGAAAAAAGAGATAGAGAACCAAAGGAATAGGGAAGTGTATGAGCTATACACACTAAGTCTGTTTTAGGCTTCATGCCTGTTATGTGTAGGCGTTTGTGTGTGTAATCCCTCTACATGGTTTTTATGTGTTATAGTAGTGTCTTGGCATGGTTGGTTCCCTTAGTGACATAACAGTCTGAGGCCCTATGTGTTTTAAAGGGTACAGCCATTATGTGTTTGGCATCTCTGTCCATAAACATGTGTTTCATATTTTGTAGTATAACTCTTCAAAAATGTATGCTTTTTCTTAATTGGCTCCCCACAGTGGAAGCACAGATTTTTACCAGTCGGCCAGTTGTCAACCCAAAAATGGATGACAGGCTTGTCTCTGGTGGATCCCCACAACATAAGAAACATTTTTTCCCCAGTGAGTCTAAATGCCACATTTGGGGTTTTGGCTGAAAATGGTTCAGGTCTGAGCCATAAAGAAGTAAGAACAACCACGTAACCACAGGAAATTACACTCCTTTTGCTCAGCTGTTAGGAATCATGCCCACACTCATAAGTTGTGTTTGTGTGGTCATTTGGGAGAGTAAACAATGACATCAGCAACAAAAAAACAGCTGCAGTATCCTCACAGCATGTTAGATGTGTCATTACAATCAGGCCAGGATGTTGTTTAATCTTTTTATGCATCTGTTCCATCAATAGTATATATTTTTGTCTTTCATATGACACCCAAAGCAAATTGAACTGATCAACTCATGAGGCATTGTGATCTTCATTCAGCACAGGAAATGTTTATTTAATCCACCCAGGGTTTCTCTGTCTCTTTGTAAGGCTACCTCGACCCTCTCGCTCTCCCTCTAGCTCACTGTTTCTCTATCTCTCTCTGTTCTATCTGCGTCCGACCCTCCTTGATGGTTGTGTCTCAGGATTGGGTGATTGATTCCAGCTCTGGAGGGCTGGCAGACAGGCAGGGATGCAGCCTGCACGCTGGTGTGCTGCAGGGACTACACTATGAAGGTAAATGTGCCGAAAAATGCGAGGGTTTGTAGACTTAATGTGAGAACTTCTAGAATACGATATGTTTAAAATTTCACTTGTGTAAAATATTCACACACACTTCAGCTGAATTTGAAAAATACAGAGCACTCGTAGTTAAAAAATGTGAACTTGAATGTTGAACTTTTCACTCATAGAATATATTCATACACTCGTGTTCTGAATGTGAAGTCGCAGGTAAAGTGTTCACAAATGTGTAAATTGATATTTACATAAATACAAACTTGTAATCCAACAATTTCAACATGCAAGTTCACATTTTTTCTATAAGCGCGCATGTTTTTTCTGACTTACAATTCAGCTCACACGATTTTATACAAGTGAAAATGTAAACGTGTTCAGATTTTTGTTCTACAAGGTCTCACGTCAAGTCTACAACCTCTCGCATTTTGCAGCACAGTTATCTTCATACTGTACTCTGCTGTTACTCTGTGATGAATTACTGGCCTTTTAATACACAGAGTAGAGGCAGAGTAAGTGGGGGGGAAAGGAAAAAGTGGCATAGAAGGAAAGGAAACTTTTTAAAATGGAATGTGTAAGAGTGGTATAGAGAACAATACAAGACCCCTATGCCCCTAAAAAACAAACTTCTAAATGAATGGGTCAAATGAATTCTAACTGTGAGAATGTGAGCCTTGTGTGCTCCCCCTTACCTAGAAAGGCATATCTTAATGCTTTAAATGAGTCCTGCGTAGCGTGAAGACGCAGGCATTGCTGAAAGCCAGAGGGAGAAAAAAACGCTCGGGCCGTCACGAAATTGAAGTGAACATTGAAACATAGACTCTTACTTTGTCAAGTGTGATGCCATTTCTTTGAATAGTCAGGGTTTCTTCGCCACTTCACAGCCACTGGAGAGCCGCAGAGTGGAAAACAGCTTTTCGTCTTCTGAATATTTTTATAAGTATGCCATCACTTGAAAAGCCTCTAACCCCAATTTTAATGATGCTCGAGCATTAGCTAAATCCTTTAAAGGTTAGCTAAGCTTAATGACCTTTGTGGCTAATTAACCACAGGAAAACCTGGTGTAGAATGTACAAAGTGCGTAGATCAATCTCAGTGTTTCCTTTTTTAATTTGTTTTTTTCTTTTCTTGAAAAGTTGTTATTTCTTGGAAGTAAAAAGGATGTGACAACAGTAATTAAGTCCAGGCCCTTTTCGTATTATTATATATTAAACCCAATTTTCTGGACACCTTCAACACATAAATACAGTTGTACTGCCTAATGAGTTCTCTATAATCTACAAATTGGGATATTTTAACCTGTATAAACACTTACATTAGAATTGTGTATAACAGGCTGAACTATGCTCTGATGTCTTCAGGAATTTGATCATAGTTTCATTAATAATGAACTCACATGTAGGCAGATAATCCCACATAACAAAGCAGTAGTAGCCATTAAGCAGACGGTCTGAAAATATATCAAACAGACAATTAAACGTCTGCAAAAAAACAAACAGTAATTTGATATGTGGGTGGTATGTTAGCACCTATATAATTAAGTAACATATTATACAGTTATGTTTTTGTGCTCCTCCTACAACACAAGACCAAGACAGATAAACAGCAGCAGCAAAACACCACAACTACAATAATATGAACTGACCAGAGACTAAATGATGAGGTAATCAGTATCCAGTGTTGATTTCACCAAGCCTCCAGTCATCATGGAGATGGAGAAAAGTGTATATCTCCTCGCCTAATGAAACCCAGGGGATTTCAGGGTTTAGGGTTCATAAAGTATTTATGGTATGTTCATTAAGTATTGATTAAGTCGTTAGAGAGCGTTTAGACACCCAGACAATCCTTATGAAAGATTAGAACTTGGCTCGAGGAAGAGGAAGGTAGAGGAAAGCAAAAGCACAGAAAGAGGATGAGGTGGAGATGAAGGATGAGTGGAAATGGAGGAGAATGAAGATGAGGGTGGTGTGAAAAGAGGAGAAAATGAAAGACAGGCAAGGTGAAAAAGAGCAAGGAGACGAGATGGGAGGGGAAGGGAAAGGAGGAGAGAGCAGAGGAAAATTCTGCTCTTTAAATATTAATTAAGCATTCAGATAGCATTTTAGACAGCAAAGCTACCATTATAGGAGATTAGGTTTTAATCTGAGGAAGAGGAGGGGCGAATAGCAAGCAGGGGAAAAGCAGGAGGGTGAGCATGAGAAAGGAGTAGCGAGGAGGTAAAGGACAGAAAAGGTGGTCTTAAAGAGGGCAAAGGATAAGGAAGAATAGATGGATTAAAAGAGGAAATGAGGAGGATTATGTGGAAGACAAGATAGAAATGTAAGAGCAAGGATTCGATACATAATGAATAGAAAGTCGGCTTTCCCTTAATGATATACTGCTTCATGAAAATAAAGTTGTAGTTGTTTTCAAAGCCTGTGGGCCGTATTTAATTGGGGTGCAATGACCAGTGAAAGCAATGTTCTGACTTTTTGGTATTGTTCTAACCTTGAGACTTGCTTTGCCTCTCTGTGTGGTATTTTGGTGACCAATGCAGAGCACACAGTGCACATGTGGGAGGAGAGGTGCAGACAGGTTGGAGGTTCATTCAAATGAAGCAGTTGTATTATGGTTACAATATGTGGTCCTAGATGTTGCCCTGAAAACAGAACCATATTTAATTGTGGCACAATGTCAATCTGCTGCTGCTTTGGTGTTTTACCAACAGCATCAAACTAAATACTTGATATATATATATATATATATATATGTATGTATGAAAAATCCTGTATGAAAATTCTCTCCTTGACATACTTAAGTCCCTGCAGCATCTGAAGGCATCACAGCTGATATTTTGTTAAATCACACCAGAACGCACAGCTGTTATGGATGCCATTCACTGTGTTTACCTTCATTAAATGAAACTAGGCTATTACAGTATAACCACACTTAATTACTAAAGTGTGTGACCATGTACAAGGTGAGATACCTTACAATTAGTTATGAAATAGCATTGGTCCATTATAATCATATAAATGGCTTCACCAATTCATTTTCTTTATTTGTTTACTTCTATCATTATTATAGCAAATAACTGATGAACAAAAAACGACTCCATCTGTCTTTAGGTGTAGATTTGTGGTAATGAGTGTAGTCATGACTCTCTGAACCATCCAGACATTTCCTGAGGAAAAGCTTTCCGCTTGTTGAGTTGTCGCTATCACATTTGGCACAACTGTTACAGAGCTATGAGATCAGTGATGTGACTGGACAGAGTATTTAATAATCACCACACCTGCTCATTTACATTCACTTTCACCCAACCCTTTTGTATGTTGCGCTATTGCATATACATCAACCAAAATAGCAGGTGTGCATGGTACCCATACAGTCCATGCACCTAAGACCTACCACCTTGAGCTTGTCATTGCACTTGCACGGTTAAAATAGGGTCCATTGTCGTCCCTAAATTTTTTATCAGCTTTCCATCCATCCATTTCCCATACCCGCTTATTCCTGTTAAGGCTTATGGGAGGCCGTGATGTGTCACTATATGAGATGCAAGCGGAATACTAAAGAAATGTGACATTCAAGTACCATCTCATCTGATATCCCTCCATCAAGTTTAAAGACAGCCTGTGTTTTTCACAGGTATTTAACCATTGCTTTGCCCTCTCTTTACCCTCTAACTCCTCTGCAGGTGTTGTTGCAATGCAGGGTAACCAGGAAGTAGTATGATAAGAGGCGCAGACCTGCTATAATGATGCAGCAGTGAGGTTTAATGGGGCTGAAAACACAGGCTGACTAGCTGGCAGGCAGGCTACACAGTCAGGGAGAGGCACAGTTGGTGTTAAGCTGTTTCCAGCTCATGACAGATGTTACAGGGAGAGAGAGGGCAAGGGAGAGACAAAGAGGCAGAGAGACAAAGAGACAGAAAGAGAGAGAGAAGAGACAGAGAGAGGGAGAGGTGAGTCATTTGCAACATGCAGAGTGAGAGATCACTAAGAAGTAACTTTCGGCAAACAACAACTTTGAGCAAAGTCAAGCAGAGTTCATTTACATGTGGGCGCGCCAAAGCACTTTAGTTCATATCCCAGAAGTGCTTGTGCAAATAAATGTTTTTTACAGCCAACTGTGACTGGAAATGGTGTAGTGAAGTGTAATGTGATTTCAATAACCCACTACTATGATGCCCATGTTGATTTTGTTCGATTCTCACTCTTGATTTCCCTGGATTGGGACAATGTAAATGACACAAAGGAACACTCAGGCAAACTCAGCGGCACCAGTGTACAGATTTTCAGGCATAGACAGCACAGACTTGCATTATAATCAGCATCTGGAGGAGCGGTGTCGCGGTTATGGTATCCCTCCTGTTCTCACAAATCTACACTCATTCTCCTTGTTACAGTAACTGCAAACTGTATGGAAATTGTTTGCAGAAACAAAACAGCTGAAACTGGGCAAACCGCTGTGATATTTTGTTTAAGACATATTGTCTTTGGATGAAAATTAGCTTGTAACCACATTAACCACAGGGATAGGAAACCGAGAGGGGAGAATAGGATTCTGTCATAGTTGCTTCCATAGACAAACAGAGGAAATTCTGCTGTGCACAGAGTAACTGCAAATTGAAAATTGAAATCCTTTTTGTCTAAAAGAACTAGTCGATTTGTAAAGCAGAGCAAAGCATGGCCTCAGGTGGGCTTGGGAGCCAATTTGTTTGAATGACACTTGAATAGCCTGTAACATTAGACAGCGGGACATGGTGATGTATGGATCCAGTGATTCCTCCACTGAATTCCTGTAACTTGCTGAGCAGTGATTGCTTTATTAATTTAGCCCTATTAGCTGTAGACTGTGTTTGACTGGTTAGTATTCACCTTAGTATCCCCAATAACTTTAAAAATGTTATTTTTATTGTAAAGGGTTTTTTTTTTGTTTTTTTTCTCAAAGCAGCTGAGTATATATTATTCTTGTTTGTCAGCCCAGGCCTTATTAAGATATTCTTATCCCGTTACTCATTATTGTACATAACACACTCTCAGTGAAATTAACCTCTCTGCTGCAGCTTTTCACTTGGCATGAACACAGTCCAGTGGGGAAGTTTTAACAAGCCAGGATACATCTTGATTTCATAAATAGAAAGCAGCCAGGTATATCTGTGTGTTTAAGACTGTCATACACCATGCTTTTAACCAGGTTTCATTGGCTATTTTGCAATATTGCAACATTTTGGAGTCCATTTAAACATTTGCAATGAAAAACCCATACCCTACGTGATGGAAAACATGCCTGCAATCATCTTTTATAAGGAGAAGATAAAGGCATGTTTGACCACACTGTGAGCTCTCTGTTTTCAAGAGATTATTGTATTCAAGTGTTTAAAGGATTGCCTGATTAGAATGTGTTTAAGCCTGGTAAAAAGCTGCAGGAACTAATCACTCCAATCTGAAGCTATTGATGAGGTTGTTCTAATCACAGTAACAAATGAATGAGATGAGCAGTTTCACTGCTGAGCTGAAAAGCAGTGAAACTACAGCTGATAAGGACTGTGGACAGTTGGGGGCTTTGTTAGAGCTGGTGACGTAACTCAATACGATGACTCAAAGATCAATGACAGATTCCACAACTATTACATATGACTCTTTGCCTTTGATGTTTGCTGCTTTACCCTGTCACTACTTGCATAAATCACTGAGCACACACACACACACAAATGTAAGAGATTGCAAAATGAACCAAGTTGACCTGTGTGGGAAGACAATTGTGCCACTCAGTGTATTGGACAGTCTGCCCAAGGAAAATCCCTGCTGAAGAACAGAGATATTTAGAGTCTGAAAGAAAGGTAAAATATTTCAGACTTTTCACTGGAGCAGTTCTGCTTATTCTGAATCACTGATTACATAGATGGCTTTGGTCACAGTCGGCTTGAAACTCCCACTCTTGAAATCAAACAGCTCTGGTGCATGCAAAGGAAAATCCTCCACGGGCTCAAAATAAGTCACATAGGGTGGCCTTTTTGTCACAAATACACACAAGTATTCAAAGAAAAAAACATACTCACAAACACTATTACATTGTTGTTTGCCAGAATAGTATTTTTTTTAGTATTTTTATTTAATTTAGGGAAGTTTTAGCGAGGGGAAGCCTCTCTTTTCCCCTACCCAGGTTTATCCTCCTGGTCAAGAGATTGACTAGAATAACTTCCAGTCACAAGCTCTCTTCTCTAACCTTTAGGCCACCACTGGACTAGTACTTCTGTAAAGAGTTGTTAGAGACAGTCTGTGCAAGAATTGCAAGAATTACAAGTACAAGTACTGAACCCCTTCAGGATGACTTATATTGATCATGCATCTTCCTTACTGTCAAGATTTGCAGAGGTATTAACAAGATAATAAGGAAGCATTGTGGCATAACAGAGAGACACAGCCAACACTGACATGAAGCAATGAAATATCACGGAACCATTTACATCATCAACAGATGCTCTCTGGAGAAATGTGTATCTTCATCATTTTATGAAATTATGAAGTAATGGACTGAAATCCTGTATTTATCATTTTTTGAAACATGTATGTAATACATCCTTTTTCACAGTCGCTCTTCTCTTGGCTGGTCTCAATAGCAAATTTCTGCATATTGTGAGCAATGAAGCCCCTTCCATCAAACCCCCTCATGCATACTTCCCTCTTTAATTTGCAGCACAGTCGTTACACACACACACACACACACATGCACACGTCTTTGGTCTCCTGTGGAGGATCATTTCAATGAAGCGCTGCCAAACAGAACAAAAATAATTGAAGTATACTAGTCTAACTAACTGAGAAGCACATTAGATGGAGGTTCCCTCATTCCTGTGGAAACATTTAATGCAACTGTGTTAACATCTATGGATCCTGAGGGGTTTTCCTTATTGCTTCAGGGGTTTTGAGCATGAAGCCAGTGCACTGCCTGTTCAAGGAAATGTTTATTCTTCTTTTTAATGAGAATTTACCACTTGAGTTAAATTCACAGATATTTCTGTAGTGGAATATTCAGTCATAAATGTGGAAATAAACAACTTGAATGGCTCTGGCTTAACCTTGAATGCATTAACGGCTCTAAAACCAGCTTTTAGTGAAGGGTTATAGTTAACTCTTTTATTCCTCTCACTTCATTTTGAGCATTTCACACTTTAAAGGAAAAAACTGTAATGCTTAACAAAGGGGAAAACTCATGTCTACAGTTATTCTTTTGGAGTGAGGATGAATCCAACATTTCAACACTTCACCATCAGACTTCTGAAAGCTTCTGATCATGCAGGTCATTTTGTGATGTGAATTTTCAAGTGTACAGAATAATTTATATATATTTTATTTTTTTTTTACTTTTTTTTCTCTTAACTTTAGTGACACAATGCCAGTGATTGTTTTCAAGGTTTCAAATAAGCCTTTTTAACTAATGCATAATCCTCCAAAAAATTGCAACCTCTCTTCTGGCTGGCATTGGAACATATATTTCCCTCATCTTCTCTCACCATAGCAACAGGAGCAGGACCCCACCAACCTGTATATCTCCAACCTGCCGGTGTCCATGGATGAGCAGGAGCTGGAGAACATGCTGAAACCTTTCGGTCATGTCATTTCCACACGGATACTGAGGGACGCCAGCGGCCAGAGCAGAGGAGTCGGCTTTGCCAGGTAAGAAAATAGAACAAAATGCAATACACAGTTATGCACAAGTGCTGTCATAACTGTTGTTATGTAAAAGTCTTTCATGTAATGTTGCATTTCCCAATGCCAGCTCAGATTTTCTGTTGCTGGCATGATTCCAGACAAATTTGACATGTCAGTCAAATTTTTATTCAAATGTGAGCTTCAGCAGGACAAACTGTAATTACTTATCAGACACAAAATATTCTATTCACACTAAGGTCCAGATTCATGTTTTTAATAATTGCCAATGTTAGCCTGAGTTGGCTCCCTTCCATTTACAACCAAAGGACTTTTAGCTCTAATGATACGACTCCACATTCCTGTGCCCTTGGCCCCTTCACTCTGCTCGGTGCGTGTGTGTGTGTGTGTGTGTGTGTGTGTGTGTGTGTGTGTGTGTGGTCTTCTCAGTTACACCGTGGAGTGTGCCAGTGATTAGAATGCAGTCAGGGCTCCATTCAGGGTCACTGGCTATGTGAAGAAAACCCATGCTCACATGCTCGCATACCACACGCACAGGCATACACACAATCTCTTTCTGTCATCTCTGTTTTTTTTGCTCACACACACACACATACACACTCACATACACACTGGCTTTGCTTGCCAAGCAGGCAATTAGTCATTGAGCTGTGATTGGGTGAGCAGAGCTGAATAGGAGCAGACAAAGAGGACATGACACACAACAGATCAGACTGAATGGAGCTTTTAAACCGGGACAAAAGGAGAGGAAACCCCATAGAAAACACGCACATAGACAGACACACAAACACACACACACACAGGCATACCTAAGGCATTTTTTCTCAGGCATACACAGACGAACAAGCACAGATGCATAAACAGACAGGCATTAAATGCACTCACTGTAATGTAGGACACATTTCCAGGCCCACATATCCAGTACAAATTTGTAACATCAGCACACATTTTAAGATCCATGGTACCTCTTGTGCATATTGAATTGCGACATATAGAGATGATTGTCTTAAAGTAACCCATGTATTTTACTCTTCCGCTCCCTCTCAGGATGGAGTCAACAGAGAAGTGCGACGTGGTGATTCAAAATTTCAACGGGAAATTCTTGAAAACCCCTCCAGGCATGACAGGTGAGTGTCAATCACCAAGAAAATAGCTTTATGCTGTCTACGCAGTGTTTGCCTATTGAGGAAACAAGCAGTTTCTCTGTAGGTCAGTTTGTTCGTATTAGATGCACCACTACGTGACTTCACACACTCAAACCTCCCATGGTAACACACCAAGGACGTTGAACTGAAAGGTCAGATTATCTGAACCTGAACGCAGTAAACCTCCACTGTCTGGCAGCATTTCCAATGAATTCAGAGGTTTGTATGTTGTTGAGGAAATGTAATGCAAAACATCTTGTGTCTTATTGGAGAGAACACAGCTGCCATTTATCACATAACCACACGCCACGGTGTGGTTGTGTGCACATAATAACAAGATCCGGACATGTTCAGCTTTCATGGTCTGGGTATCGTCTAAAAAGAATTTTTCCAAGTCCCTATTTCATTTAATAAAATATGAGTTCTCAATGATATCTCACTACAAGCAGCCATACAAGATCTTATCCCAAATAAAATAGAGACTAAACTTAGCAAAGTTTCCTAAATTCAGGAAATATCTGATCAAAGAATAAGTAGACGAAACTACGAATCTGGCCAAGCATTTGATTTTTTTTGTGTGGATGACAGTTTTAGACACTCAGTACGCTCAAATTACATTTCCTCCAATATTCAGAAAGTATTAACGTTCAGTAATATATTTCTTCAGAAAGTGTGTAATCTCCTTCCTTTTTATGCATTTTCATCATATTTGTTTCAATTGTGAATATAAAGAATGCTGTAGAGAATACAGCCTTGTTTTCACGGTGGTAGACCTTATGCTGTGTGACATCATGTCAGCACACTAGATCATTTACTTTATTAACTTGATTAAAACATCTGTTTATGTACAAGTGCAAGAGATAATGTATCAGCTCAACATCCCACTCCTTACAACACGTTGAGTTGATTTAGTAGGAAGATCTTAGTGATTAGTTCCTTGACTGTACAGCACATAGTGTGAGGAGACACACACACACACATAAGGCACATATACACAGACAGACGTCCCCTAAAGCAAACAATCTGTTTCTGATGTTCCCCAAATAAACAGCAAAGACTTATTGTCGTTTAACAGTGGAGTGGAAGACAAAAGTGGAAGGAGACAAATATAGAGGGAGGAAAAAAGGAGAAGGAAGAAGAGAGGCAATGAGGATGAGATTGAGGATGTCATTCAGTTTGAAGAAATGATTATGTGTGTGGATGTAAGAAAAAAAGACCGATTGAGAGAGAGAGAGAGGGGCCATGTGAAGGTGGCTAAAAATGTACGAAGACAAGATGGGAGAAGGGAGAAAGTTGAGGTGAGGGGAACCAAACTGAAAGTGACACAGAATGAGAAAGAGGAGTTGGAGATACAGAACGATCAGATATAATGTAGATAGAGAGAAAGATGGTGTGCTACACTGAAGAAAATGGAAACAAAAGACAGACAAAGAGAGCTGTGCCCCGCCAGCATGATTTGTGAGGTTCAGCATGATGGAAGGCTTAGTTTCTCACCCAGACACACACACTCACACACACACACACTTCTACATACTGAGACGTATACCTATGTAATTTTGCTAGCAAGTGATATATTGTGAATATATGCGTTTGTGGAAGTGGGAAAATAGTTGAAGGTGTGTACGCTATGCTCAGGTGGCTATGATGGTGTTAAGTCTTATTTGCTAAAACTGTGATTATCAGCACTGTAAACAGGATTTAGAGGACAAGCTTGATTACTTGTCAAATTGAGATGAAAACTGTTGTAGTGCAACGATTTCCACAATCATGATATTCAGTTATAAATGAAACAGGGCACGAGGTATTGTGAGGCTAGCAGTGACTGGGCTGTATTGATGGATACTTAAATAATTTATCTAATTAAAATCACACACAAATACACCGTTACGCAAACACTTCCTCTTTCTATTCCCAAAGATTGCCCTCTGTACTGAAAGACGTGTATTGCTTGTATTTTGAAGGGGTGAATATTTTTTCCACTCCCCTTTGTATGTGTTTGGTTTGTGTGTGTGTGTGTGTGTGTGTCTGGGGGGGGGGGGGTGTTGTGTGGGTGTGTGTGACCATTAATGTATGTTTGTCCACCTAAATTGCTCTGTGCTCACTAACCGGTGGAATTCGGCCAGCCAGACCCTCTGTGTGCTGATCCACAAAACACACACACACACACACAAGCACACACACACACACACACACACGCACACTTTGCTTACTGATGTAATGTACAGAGAGAATGTGTGTCTCTGAAGCCAGGTTCTGTTGATTTATGTCACTGGCTTTCTGTGTCACTGACAGTCTGTGGCATTTCCGAGGCTGTTGCAGTGACATTATGATAGGTCTTTGAGCTTTGTTTTGTTGTTAGTCTACTTATTACTTACATTTGTTATCTTGGGTACAAAATAAACCACCTCAACCATCCCTGTTATCAAAGGATTACTCTTATTCTCTTACTGTGTAATGTCTGTGTGTTCCTGTATGTGTGCATATCATTGAGGGATATGTGCTCTTGCCTTTGCCTGTGTGTTCCGCTGATTGGTATCACAGTCTGTCGATGGAGGCTGATGTATTGACAAGAAACAGCAATATTTTACTCTCTAGCCACAAGATTAATGCCTACATTGATCACATGGCCAGAGCTTCCATCAGCCCTCGTTAACAGGAAGTCCATTGATCTGGAGCTTTCTGACTTGTCCTGCTGGTTCTTTTCAAAGAGATAGGATGTCTAGATCGGGCATAGACTTGAATCTTTCTGTTTTTTAACCGTTGACTGATACAGAAACTGCTGTATTATAGTCTTTTTTTTGTTATTTAGGTTTATGTTGTTTCACATGTTGTCTTTGGACTACCTCCACCGCTTTAAATATGTGATAAACAACCTAATTTGCCCCTAATGTTTCCTCATGTCTTTAGTGAGCAGAGCTGTCATGCTAATTCAACATTCCGACCTGAGGTGTAAATTGATAATCACAGTCTATGTATTTACTATACATTGTAATTCTGTCTTCTTTGTGCTCGTCGTTCAATAATGTTCTACCCCCACACGGTGATGGAGAGAGTATGCAGCATAGGAAAGCTGTCCCCATCGAGCTCTAAAGAGCACATATCTGCTACAGCTCCGCCATCAGTGTCACAACATGTCAAAGCACCACAACATGCTTGTTCTTCATGACAGATTGAACGACTAAATAAGGAAAACAGATTGGAAACAAGAGAATTTTGACTTCAATGATCAAAAAACCTGAAGTGATGATTCTTTTGATCTCACAGACCAGGATGGGAGACACGTTCACAGGAAATATCACTGAGTATCTCGTTCATTTTGTGCAAATCCACTCTAAACCTAAATTCAGATGTTATATCTCTGTTTGCTGGTCTTTATTGCATAACACATAAACATTCTTAATTCTTAAATGGCTAATCCAGAAGCTGGATGTTCATTTAAATGTTTTTTTTTTTGGTTTGTTGTTTTGTTTTTTTGTTGCTTTTTTCACATATGGTGATGTGTCACAAAATGGCTAAAGGGCAACTACCCATGACCTTTATCTGATATTTCTGTCTCTCTGTCTCTCCCACAATCTCATGTAGTGTTGTAGTTTTAACAATTCTCTTTGTCCTGCTCTCCCCTAATGGGCAGACAAACTGAGGACAAGAATGAAAAGAGTCCAGATCTCAGTGAAGAGCCATTATCACTTTGTAGTTTCAACAATAATCAGGAGTCTTTTAAAAGTGTGTGCAGCCTTAAATGTCTGGTACGATCATGAGGCATTAAGCCCCCATTTATTGCAGAAATGGTTCAATTCTTTCATAAATCGGAAATGAATTTTATTTGATATTCTCGATAATGGAGGGAAAAATTGAATGAGGCTGTACTGAGAAAAAGATTGTGTAATTATGTGACAGTACTGCACTGTCAGGCCTGGTGTCGGCTTACATGTGTTATTTGGAGGCACATTTTCAATACTCCAGCATAGATCTGGCAGTTAAAATGTGATGCTTTTGAGGTACTAACCAAATCATGCTGCCGGGCTCTAAACATTACAAAGACATTTGGTGTTATCTTTACATCATTTTTGGAATTACATATTTAAATAAATATGTCGCTGCATCACTACGTTGTTTTCCTACTTATACAGCCAATTCCCTTTGTATAGTTTCAGCATTTTGATGTAAACATTTAGTGAATGCATTAAATTTCCTCTCCTGTAGGGATGCTCTTGGAGAATGGTTTGATGAGTAGTTGTCATTATTGGAGCAGCCAGGATGAGAGGGGGGCATGAGATGGAAACTGTTTCAGTTTGCTTTAACCTAAATAAGAGTGAATATCTTCTAAATATCCCCAAGCTTCTTAAAACTGTCTCAGTTCTGTTGTTTATTACACATATCTCAATTTTAACGATGTAAAAATGCTAACAGCAATATCAATAACATTTTTAATATATATTTTTATTTAGTGTCAAATAGTTCCTCTTATGTGCAATGCTTGAACAAGTAACCCTCTAGAGTGTATAGTGTTCTGTCTCAGGGCTTTGAGCTCTTTGATGCATCCCATTCAGCCTAGCTGAGGGATTTCTCATTTTGCTCTGCTGCCTTAAAGCTAAGATGTATAATATTTATCGCCTACACTTTATCAGGTGGAGCCCATTTAGTTTTTCTAATCTATGTCTGTGTTTCATCCTCCCACTTATTTTTCTTTACCACCTATTTCTTTCACTGTGTTCCTCTCACCAGAACAGGAATGGATATGTTTGTTTGCTCTGCAGGAGTTTTAACAGTTTCCATGTTGCCCTGCTGCGGTTTGCAACATCCATTGAGTAGTAACAGTATGTGCTCCACTCTTGACAGTACAAGTCACCCACCCTGCTACTTATATACAGACCATGTCAGTTAAACACAAAACACCACAGATCGAAAACACCTCTTAAAATCTCTAAAGCGCCAGTTGTTATTTTACCCTATAGCATTCACCTGTACACAAACACATTCAGACACTCTGACTACCCACCTCTTTGCCTTTTTCTTTACAACTCTTGCTGTCTTCTCATCCTTTTTTAAAACCTGAAAAACACAAACAATTGAACTATTTACTATTTAATTGACAAAGCAGTGACATTGTGACAGATAGATTGAACTGATAAATGAAGTACAGCAAGTCTTGGTTAATGAGTATAAATATATCTTGGCCCCAGTTTACAAAGAAACCTACATGTGTACATGTTTTGTCCAGTTAAAAGAACAAATGCTGACAAAATACAGTTCATATTAAACATGACCAAATAATGTGTCAAATAATAAGGTAAACGTATGTAGAAGTAATTCCTTTTAAAAAAATCTTTCAGTAAGTGAAGTTTATGATACAGCAACGCCACACTTCAGTGGTGATGGCAAGAATAGCATGTATGCCAGTATCTTTATTAAAGTGAATTAGTGATGGCTGTTTCTGCTTGTACTGTTCCTCCCTGTATTATTTCCAACTGATCTGCTGAACAAAGAGCTCCAAATATCTACATTTGATGTTCCGTCGGTCTGGTTGTAGCTTGACTAACCAAGCTCCATTAATTTGCTGAGGAATGTGTTTTATTTCCTGGAAGGGAAAGAGTGCCTGTCAGTGACAGAGGCTGAACTGAGGGGCTGCATAAAGGGCCACTATAAGATAAATAAGGAGTTTTTTGAACTGTGAATCATTCAAAGCTACTTTAGTGGAGGCAAAAAAAAATAAAAAATACCGAGATGGAAATGAGCATAATAGGTCCCCTTTAAGTATGTTGTCTTCTCACTTCAGTCACTTCCTCTTGTCAAGTTCATAGCTCTTGGCAATGACAGATGTTGTTTAGGAATGCTGTCTACTGGGAAATACACATGTGCCATGACGCACAACTACAAACCCCACATAGCTGTTAGATGTGTGGGTGGGTCTTTTTTGTCTTTCACTATTTTAGATCACACACTCTTCATGGATATGAAACTCAAAAGCACCTGCTGTGCATGAAAGAGAAAATAAATTCAGATATAAATACTAAAAGTTGACATGATGAAGTGTTTATCAATCATATACTTGGTAGCCATAGTAATTGAAAGATACGTTTTATATTAATGTGTGATATGTTGGAAGATTAATACAAACTGTATATTCATGTTTTACTTTGTGTGACTTTTTATACATATATTAGATGTAAACACATGGACCACAGACCCTTTTCAAAAGCAACCAAATACCAAGGAATATAATAAAGCCAACCGAGAATAACACAAATATGAGTAATAAAGAAGCTCCATGATTAAATGTGACTAAAGTGTGTACTTGACAAAACAAATAGAGAAATCACTGGCTGTGCGCTTGTTCCCACTGCATGTGTTAGTTTGACAGTGAAGCTCCACCAAATGTAATCCACTAAACTGCCAATTCTGCCACCATTAATTTTCTATGAGACACGAACAGTTGTCTGCACAGTGCAGTAGTTTCCACTGCGCTGATATTTGGATTTCCTATAATATATGAGCCCTCCACCCCTCCCCCCTACCTGCTGGGACACTGACTGAAGAGAAACACAGCCTGGAAGGGACATTTTGTTGTGCTCAGGGCCACAAAGATCGATTTATGTGTGAAATTGTTCTCATTCCATTGGGATTTCATTTCATTTAATCAACTTCATCTCCTGTTTACTAACATTTTAAATCTTCCTTAACTCTATACAGTAGGTATCCAAATATTTGGTTCAGGCAATGTTAATGAGTTTGACATGGCTAAAAGAGATCCATTATAGGGGTCAGACACAGCTGCACCCAAATTCATCAGTGAATTATTCACTCAGTAGAGTGCAGTGTTTTCATTTAACCAGTGCATATGAATAAAATCAGGGCTTGAAAAAGGCGCATTCCACTTTCCGTGCAAAAGATTGTATAATGATTCATCTCACACATTTAATTTTCATTTCATATCAGTGTTAATTACAGATCCATGTTATCATTCAAACCAGCAGTGTTGTCTGTACTTGTGCTTGTAGTGAGCCATAACTATTCTGTAAGCACCGTTCAGTTTGAAAAGCCAAATCAAATTCAGATCTTAAATCAAAGTCCGTTCAACATTTCATCAGCACTGTCTCACCCAAAGCACAGAGGAGAAGGTCAGTTGTGGAGCAACACAGCAGCTGTTCAAATGAATGATGTCAGAATGAGGCAGGTGGCAGGATTCAGGAAAGTCAGCTTGCCCATCCCCAATATTAAGCGTGAATGTATTGCTGCAGTGAACACTACCGTGCTGTCCGGCACACTAAGTGTGCTGGAAACACCACAGTGTTTCCAGCACTGTGCTCATACAGTGTGCTCATACAGTGCTCGTTGAATTTTAGATATTGAGTGTGTGGTATAAAAACGACTTAAAACTGGTTAACTTCCCAGTGGCCTTTTTAATTTAAGATGTCTGACTCCACAGGAAAGATGTATATGGTTGTTTTGGCTTACACACATAACTTAGAGATGCCCAAAAATGGTAAATAAAACAGTAAGAGTCCATTCATGGCTGTTGGTCCTTCCACTACAGCTGCCGAGCGCAAATGAGAAGCATATGCTGATTCTTGACACTGATTGGTCAGGCGTCTCAACACAGAGAGAATGATTGGTCCAGCAAAAGAAACACATTTACATCAATTTTCATGGAAATTTTTGATTGACCATTTATGGTTGAATGTGGGTATGTACAGGGCTGGACATGGGGCTGATCCACATGCTCACATTTCCAGGTGGACTGTGATTTATAAAGGGAAACATATGTGTAATCGTGCAAACGCACAGTTTCATAAATCTGATTATTTTTTGGCACACACCATTTTTGGCTTTTGCTTTTAGTATGGATCCTACGCACTGTTTTATAAATAAAACCCCAGAACTCCACCAGCTGTGTCTAGGTACATGTATAGTCTCAGTTTTCTTTAAGATGCATAGAATCCTGTATTGGTATTGTAATCGAGTGTCCCTCTGGGTTTGCTTAACTGTGTAAACTTAATAAAGTTATAATAAATGATGGTCCAAACATCTCAGTTTAAACATTGTTATATATTTAGAACATTTTGTTATTTATTTCAAACAGTTTGTTCTAACCCACCACACAAAATAAACCTCTCCCTTCCTCCCTCTACCTTCCCAGACAAGAGTCTCACTCAGCAGCTCCTACCAGCCAGGAGGAGTGAGGGGTCAGCAGTCAATGGTGTTATAAAAACTAAATGTCATTAAATAGGTTTTTCAACAATTGTGAATCACTCCAACTATGAGAGGTATTAGGCTTATAGGTCCACTTGTATGCAATATTAGCTTTAGACAGATACACACACAGACACAGAGACAAACTTACACACACACAACCAAACACATGATCTCCTCCAGGCTTACGCCTGGCAGAGATAATTAATCAGTTTATGTTACAGCGTCACAAGAGTGAGAGCAGCAGGGGTCAAACTGACAATTAAAAATGTCCTTCCTTCTTTCACAGCCCTCTTGTGAAAGCAACAGATTGTAGTGATGTAACTGTAAAATCAAGCTGAATAATTAATTTGATGCATTACTTTCAATGGCTTTTTCTACAGGTGATCTTGTTTCTGGGTCTTTTGTTGTTCTTGCCTCCTGCATGTGAGGCAGCAAAGCTCACCTATTAAGAATAAATAACATTCATTATTGTTTTCATCAGTATTGATGGCTTGTCACTGTGGTTGTGAATTAATACAAAGCAAATTACAGATTGTATTATAGCTTCTTTTTTTCTTTTTTTTCTTCCTCAAAGAAATTTTGCCACCACTGGCACCACCTGAAGCTAATACAGTAGTGACATTGCTCTTGTCTGGTTTTACATTGTAAGTTTTTATATATTTCTTTGGCTTTGTAGAACCACACACTGGAGTACTGATAGGTAGGGTGAAAGGAATTTCTCGTGATTTTTTTAATACATAACCCTTCATTAGCTCTGTGGAAGTAATATACAGACAAGCTTTTAGAACAATGTCAAAAATGTCTCTGTCAAACTGAATAATTGCTTTAATGAGACAACTCAATAAACAATGTGCATTAATAGGTGGGCTGATTTTGCAGTCTATCCTTTTGACTTTTTGCACATTAGCCAGTGTTTTTTAATTAATATCCAGTGAAAATCATTTTACCATTCATGCCTCGCTTGCAACACAAATTTTGCGATATTGACTAATTACATGACACACACACACACACACACACACACACACACACACACACACACACACACACACACACACAAAAATAAACCATTTTCAACATGAACCGTTCCCTCACACTAACCCAGAAATGCATGCACGCACACACAAACTAAAAAGTTATAGTTCACCGCTGTCTTCTCTGTATGTGTTAATTTGACAGAATTGTGAAATGCTATGCCAGTATAATCAGCCAAGTTGGATAAAATAATGAAATAATAGGATTAAACTCCAGGTATCCAAGAATGTGGCAGCAATAAACACATGTTTCAATTATTATCAGTGAGAAGAAACTCAAGTTTCTCCAGGACCATTTAGGGCCTGTCCTAATTTTCTTCCCATATAAATACTGCATTTGTGCAGCTATCTCTGAAAAACACTAAATTCATGCTCAGAACGCACTAAGACAACCAAAACACTGGAACAACATTGATGTACAGTGTGTGTGTATGCATTTGTGCATGTAAACATTGGCCCATACCGCTTGGCCAGTTTTTAAAGGGGACCTATTATGTTCCTTTCCAGCTCTATATTTTTATTCTGGGTCTCCACTAATGTACCTTTGTATGATCCAAAGTTCATAAAACTCCTTATTTATCTTACACTGGCCCTTCATAATCATCTGGAGCCTTTTCATCAAAACAGCTTACAGCAATAATGTTGTATATTTCAAATTATGTGTCTGTGTATGTAGATGTATGCTGCTATTTGGTGTTATACAGAATGATTCATCACTTACTGTCCCTGCTGTTGTTATCGTACTGTTCAGAAACGCCCCTGTGTTGTCATGTTGCATACAGGTTGTTAATATAAGAGATGAAGGAAAGGTACATCATGAGATTTAGAATTTAGTCTGTCATTCTCTAGTAGGCATCAGTCACATCAAAGGACATTTCAGTATTACATTTATTTTGGTCTGTCAGATTCTTATCATTTTTTGCATAATTGTTTCGAACAATAACCGGCCCAAATAAACTAACTTTTGGGCTGTCTGTTTGAGAAGCGTGGTGAAAAAAACAACATCAGATTCAATTCAATCTCAGAGGTATCCTTTTCATGCATATGCCAAGGACAAACAATTGTTTCAGATCAGCTGGAGTTTCTGCTACAGTATCTTTGTGTGGCACTTTAGAGAAGATGCAGAGGGGGAAAAAAGTGTCCTGACTATAGACTTGACAGGATGTCAGCTGTCGACAGTGTGGCTTTCTCGATCTGTCACACCACTTAAACTAAACAGCAACAGAGCACAGATTCTGCCTTTAAATCTTTATCAAGTGTGTGTGCGTGTGTGTCTTTGCATCACATATTGTATGTTACTTATGAAGTAGAAATAATTTTTCATCCAAAAACACACACAAACATATCAGTAAACTTACTTTGCAAGGGCATAAATATATTCATTCCTGTTCCTGCAAACCTGTCAGTTAAATCTTCATTATGTCATCTCAAATGTATCTTTTACCGTAGTCTGAACCTAATCCTATTCTAAAGAAATAATTTAAATTCATAACTATTTCATATAAATAATACTCTTCTTTTCATTTCTCTATTGTCCATGAATGCCATATTTCTATTCAACCTAAACTCAGCTCTTGACAGTTTTTACATTTGCATTATAGCGACTACATATCAACAAAGAAATCGCTCTAGTGTCCTAACTCTCGGTCTAAGTGAGTTTATAACAATGAGAAACAGAGAGCATCAACATATTTTCTTTATATTTTCTATTTTCACTTAAAGGATAGGTTCACAATGTTTGATGTCAGTCATAAAACAATAGACATATGCTGCTTTTTGCTGTAATTGCTCCTCGTGTTCATACTGGCCATTAAGAGATCCCTTCATAATGCACTTTCAATGCAAGTGAAGGGGGAACAATTTGCAGCCCTCCTTTCGAGCAAACATGTATTTAAAAGTTTTATTTGAAGCTGAAATGAGACTTCATCAATCTATCTTTTTGTTACAATCCTTTCACTGCAGTGGAACAGGAAAACACTGTCCATCAAGACACAAAGAAGAGTTTTATTTTAAACTGTAAAGACTTTGGATCTATTTTATTTGACTATCTCAGATGGCTGAAACCTCATATTATCTTCAGAAAAACCTTTAAATATGCTCAGAACAAGGACTATGGATTTTGTCCACCATCACTTACACTTTAAGCGCATTTGGAGGGGATTGAATAGGGGGAATGATTACAGTATGAAAAAACTGTTTGAGTGTTCATATGGACAACTGACTGTTGTTTTTCATGAAGAAACTACAGTGAATGTTGCTTTGTACACTTCCCATGCACCTACGCACATGACTGTTTACAAAAATGTATATGAAGGCATAGAGCGAAGTCGGTAAAACGAGAGAGCAAGAGAGGGTGGTGATGGAGAAAGATGAATAGCAAAGCTGAGGGATCATAACAGTACATAACACAACCGTGTGACCTGTTATTCAGATAGAAATCAAGTTAAAGCAGTGTAATGACAAAGTACTCCTAAACACAGTATGATCACACAGCACTGTGTTTCTCGGCCTACTTACCTTTGGAGTACCCATCCAGGCCCCAGGCATTCCAAATAACTTGTTTCAACCTTGAGTTCTGAATGCTTGTCTCCGCTGAGAACACCTCTTCTCATTTTTCAGTTTACTGAGATTGAGAAAACATTTTTCTTGAGGGAAATTGCGTAGTTTATTTTGGCATTCATAATGCTTGAATCAGTACCAGCATGTTGATATCGCCTTTGCTAGCTAATAACATTTATTCTTTATTTCTGAGCTACACAGAGTGATGAGGCTTCACAATTTGACACTCTCTGCAGACTCATCATTGCCAGTTAAAGAGGACAAGAGTGCCAGCTAATAGAATCTTTAAAGATGCAGTCAATGACTCAAACATGCCTTGGTGGATGTATTAAAGTAACAAGTGAGAGGCAGAGCATAAAAGTAGGTGGCTTATTCAATTTTAGGGGCAAGAGGTGTCGCTATAAAAACAGTCAGGACATGAACAGGACATTTAGCAATCGTGTATAATTCCAGGAAAAATGTTAATGCTTTTGTATTTTAACATTGTTTGTTTCTTTTTTATTATTATTTGTTTTACGCTTATAGAGGAATAAAGAAGCCAGAAAATATTCTCATTTAATAAGCTGAAATGAGAGATTTAAAAAAAAAAAAATTCTCAAAACAGTTTATTAAAATAATTTTCAATCAAGTCATCATCTAGCCATTGCTGCTCTACATGAGTGTTTGATTTTCCAGGTTTTGATGTTGGACTGATGGAAGTTAAATTAAATACTCTAATATATACATTTTACACATTTACTGACTGTGGAACATACAAACACATTCATGTAAATGTTGTAGTTGCACAACACATCTCGAGCAGCACGCATGCTTTAATAACTATTGCATAACAGCCATAGTACCCAAGAAGGCATTTACTTAGATCCAGATCTCATATGCATTATGTTTAACCAGTCATTTGTGTAAGTTATCATGTCTGTCAATGTGCTACATGTTAAATCTATGTAACTATAGATTTTGAAGATGTAGAAAAAAACGCTGTTTGTAAGTTTGTGTATGTATCGATGTGTACATGAAGTCTAGAACTAGACATCTAAGAAATATGCACTGGTATCACAGCTCACATAAGACAGAAGACTGTCTGTCTAATGTCTTACTACATTAGCCATTAAGTGTTTTATCTGAGTGTCCTGGTTAATGTTTGGATAATACTTTTTATCGTGTTGGTTGAGTCATGCTGATGCTAAAGCATTTCCCAGAAATAAGAACCCATTCTCCATGCTCTCTTGCTTCCCTATTCTAAAGAAGATATGCATTTAAGATACAATAAATTGATACACAACAAAGCCTTTTTTTTCTGTAGGATAATCCTGCCCCAATCCAGCTACTTCCTGCTATTTTACACAAGCCTATGGGCCATATGAGGCTGCAGCCTATGAGGTTTAAGTTAGAGTTTGGTGAACTTTTGTATAGGGGGTCACACTCAACTAATCCTATTTGTAATCAAGGCTTTCTTCTTTTTCTCGAGTCCAGAAAAGTACCGTGTTGTCTTTGGAGAAATCTCAATCGCAGTCTGTTGCCTGGGGTCAAGATGTGTGGAGTTATTTAGCGTATTAAGTATGCCTGTTAGGCTTGTCGTTTGAACCGCGCTCACCATGCTTTGATCATTAGCCCGTGGCTTTGTTTCCATGTCAAGGCTGCTTTTGTCGAAGCACGTTGTAGGAGTTGTAGGAGATGGTGCGATAACTGCTGTTGTTTAGATGTTTGGATTAGGGGTGGGAGAGATAAATGTACGAGCTGAAGTGCTATTTTCAGGTCCAATTGATTCATGTTATGTTTTTGTTTAAACCACAGCATAACACCCTTTCTTACATCTTACTTTTGAAACGTAACTCTTAAAACAACGCATGAAATCTTGCCTTTTCCTGCCATTAAGATGATTAATCCATCTCTGTTCTTTCTCTCTGGCTGACTCACTCTTCAGCCCCTGCAGAGCCATTGCTGTGCAAGTTTGCTGACGGAGGCCAGAAGAAGAGGCAGACCCAGGTCAAGTATCCCCAGAATGGCCGACCGTGGACACGGGAAGGAGAGGTGAGGCTTCAAATTTTATTTAATTATCAAAAAGAAAAAATCTCACCACTACCCATCATAAAAGATCTCCAGCAGCAGACAGCAGTGAAAACATGACTGAAAGTATATAGTAATAAAAAGAAGAACCATCTCTCCCAATCAGTTTATTAAAACAATTCTTCTTCCCTCTGACACTATAAAAGAAAACAACAGAATATTTCCTCAGGCAGAAATATGCTGAAGCTGTTATTTCCTAAATCAGCAATAACCTCTTGCCTCTCACAGTCAGAATGAGTACACTGTGTCTACTGTGAGGGTTTCTAAGAGGAAACAAAACAAAAGATATGCTATTCTATAACTATATCACATGTATAACTGCAGTATGTTTTTTACCCTTCTTTTTTTATTCATGTATATATATATACACATATTACATCATACATACACACCAAGTGCACAGTCCATTAACAAAAACAAATCAAAAAATTCAAATGCAAGGAAACAAACTAATAACAAACAAAAACAAACCTATAAATAAAACAAAACAGCAACAACACAACATCTGAAGTTCATTCAGAATTAACTAACATTTCGAATACTGAAGGCCTAAATTCCAAACCAAGATCATAATCATAGCTCCTTAAGACAAGAAAGTAAAGGCCTCCACAATTCAACAAAAGTCTCTTCATGGCCATATTTCTCATATGTCAGTCTCTCTAAGGGCACTAACTTCTTCTGAAATATTTTGCCCCTTAGCTTTCTAGCAAAAAGCACTACAATACTCTTATCATAGTCTACATACAGTATTAGAATGTAACATAACATTAAGTACAAAAACTCATTGTTTTTATAAACTTAAGAAATCTGGCTGTTGTCAGTTTCTTTTTCAGATTTTATTGCAGACTTTTAAATCTGAAAAGCTTGACAGGCCCCCTATGGGGTCATTATCATCTTTCATTTCCAATAACATACTTTAGGCTGAATTAGAGATGCTGATGACAGTATGAAAGCTGCCATATATAAAGGTTGTTACATTCAAAATCAAAAGTTTCTGCAAGACCTCAATGCCAAGTTATTTTCCCTTTTGTTGAAACTCCCAGCTCGGGTCTGTCATTTCCAGAAGAAATTAAACCTTGCACAGTGGATTGAAAGTAGATTGACTGTTGCACAATGTAGAGAGCTCAGAAGTTGTTAGTGTCAATACCAAAGCTTTAATTTACAGAACAAAAGAAAGTGAATAATAATGTCGCCACCCACACACTGAGTGCAGTTCTGAACAGTTTCCCAACATTCACATTACATGGTGGCTGGGAAGCAGGGAGCAGGACGGTTAAGTGTAATGAAATGGAACCGGGCTGAAATAACTGCGTGCTGAAACATCAGCCACCACAACAATAACAGGATGTCACAGCATATGTGCTTGACCTTCATGTGTGTCTGTGTGTAGCAGGCACAGGTTACACTTTCTGTTTTTATTTTGTGAGAGCGTACAGTGACACATCGCAACAGGGCTTCCAGAGGAAAAACATCTCCTCAGAAGTTTTTTTGATGAGACATCTGGCCATGGAGGTGCTTTGAGGGGCCTTGCTGCATCCTTCCAGTCGGTCAGCTGACTATAATTCCCCACAATAATGTTGTTGTCCAGTTACTGCTGTTAGATGGAAGAAACACAGGACAAAACAAATATCAGGATTCTTCACAGAGCTGATCTCTTCCTGTTCTTACTGAGAAATTCTTTTGTTATAAAAGATAATTCAATAGTTTGTGAGGGAGTGAGGGGAGAACCTAAGGTGGCCACAACACTCTGCTACCGTAGAAACATGGCGGTGCAACATGGCGGGCTCTGTGGAAGAGGACCAACTCCCTATGTAAGATATAAAGGGCTCTTTCTAAGATAAAAACACAATTATTCTCGTTTTTAGGTCATTATACACTAATTAAAACATACTTATGAATATTATAATCCATTTCTGCCAAGTCAGTTCTGCTAGATGCCACTAAATTCTACATGGTGCACCTTTAAGTCATATTTTTGTATGAAAACAAGTCAATTTGAATTAATTTATGTCCTTTGATGTTATCAATGTTTGGCACTTCTTTTTATTGATTCTTGTCTATTCCCCCAGCCCTGGCGAGAGCCAGTGTTTGGGGAAAAAACAGTAAAGTTCAGCATTAGGGCACACTTTCAACTCGTGTGCCAATTTGGAGAGAGGAGCATGGAATATAGAACAAATACAAATGCCTAGTGTAGGGCTTCAGATAGAAGAGGAGGGCAGAACAGAGATAGAGGGATGGATAGAGATGGAGTAAAAATAAAGATTAGAAGACTAAAAACAAAAGTTGCTTAAAGTTTGTTCTAACAATGCCAAGAGGCAGTCAAGTGGATCTTTTTCAAATGTCAGTACAGTCTCGTTCATTTGCATAGGGTAAAAGAAACAGAGAGAAAAGCGTCACTCAATGATAAACACTTGACTTAATAGGGACAACATTTAATGGAGAGAAGGAAGGTCAGAAAGAACACAAAGGCAACTAAAATACACTCTTGTAGCTTTGAGTTTATTCTGATACTGATATAATGCAGATAGAGTGCCAAACCTTATTCATTTGTACTGAGTAGTGTTGTGATACTGAGCTCTGTAACTACAGGCTCTGATGAAAACTACAGTGCATGAGCAGCACCTCATGCAGTTGGGATGTTAGAGTATATTATAGTTTGACGTTGTAAAATGGTGACAATATACATAAGGGAATTGAAAACTGGATCACAATATTACAAGTCTTTTCATCTGGCTCTCAAACTGTGGGAAGTTTTTTCCCACCAGTGTCCTCTCTCATTTCAACACAGTGAGAAAAACAGTGCTCACTGAAATGAATTTTTGGCTCATTCTGACTGATAAACTGGTTTTGGTATCTCTTGGCCACTGTCATTTTCATGATTAGAGACGGTACAGATGTTTGCTGTGACAACAAGCACCAGCTGTGTGTGTGACAGCTCAGACACACTGATTTCAAAACCCACCAGAAATTTCCTCCAGACATTTTCTTTCGGCTCCTTTATCTTTGCACAGTTTACAAAGTTGAAGGTTTATACATTTTCAACTCAAGAATATCCATTCCATTAACGTTGTGTGTGTTTATTTCACCTCTATATATCATTTCACATTGTTAAACACAGCTGTACAGCAGCAATCACCTTTGCTTTTGTGAGTGGAGTATAGCTGATAGTTTTTTATGTCCATATTTTAATGAGAAAGACACTTATTTGGTTTTAAGTGATAAAGTTTAAAGGTGTACATGATATAAGGTTTATTTAAGTGCTTATATATCTCTCTATCTCTCTGTTTCTCTAGAGTGGTATGGCGTTGACATATGATCCCACCGCGATGCAGAACGGGTAGGTGGAAAGATTTCCTATCAGATTAGAAATGTGTCTCACTTTTGGTTCTCATTCCCTGCCAAATATGCTTTACGGAAACACCACACAAAAAGTCACAACTTCACCTGTATTTAAGTGTAAGCTGTCCTGACACCGCACCGATGCACGTACATCAACCAACCATCAGGACATCAACACTCCTCAAAAGAGCACCTGAATGCAAATGACCACATATTCTCAAACAGACACACACACACTCTCTCTCCCTCTTTCCCTGTCCTACTCGCTACCTCATTCTCACATCTGACTGATGCAGCAGGAGCATTTATTTATGCACCTATGCATACAAGCTGTCAGACATGTAGGTTTTGATTGCAGACAGGGAAGTTAGGCAGTGTTGCAGTGCAGCTGTAAGACTTTCGTCAGCCGAGGCTATCTGCAGTGCTGCCAGGCTGAATGCAGAGAGCTGAGTGTCTGCCTGTTTCAGGAGGAAATTGGAGATCGGTCCTGTCTGCTAGGAACGCTGCTGGTGATGCAATCTCAGGAGACGCTTCCCTGCAGCTCTGTTTCTTTCTCTCCTCCTCCTTGTCCTCCTCTTTTGCATCCCTACTTTACTTTTTCTTCCTCTTTCTGACTGCCGTCCTGTTGTACTTTGCACATTTTACTTATTTCACTTCCTCCATACCATCTCTTTCCCTACATTCTGTGTTACTATTTTCTTGTTCCACCTTATCCCCAATGTGCTTTCAAGTGTTTTCAACTCTGTCATCTCTTCTCCTCCTTCTATGCATAGCTGTTTTGTCTAATCCCTTTACTCTTCTAATTCCTCTTCTCTATTTCCAAGCAGCTGCTTTACTTTTGGTCATCTTTGGTGTCTGTGTGTATGTGTGTGTGTGTGTGTGTGCGTGCGTGCGTAAATGCATGCTCACACTCAAGCATCTGCACGCTTACGGTGCTTAAACCCTCTCTGACCTCTCTTCCGAGGTCATCAGGGCTCCTTCCGGCGAAGCGCTAAATGACTGTGAAATGCTAATGCAGCTAATTAGAGAGGCGAAAAGCAGGGAGGAAAGCGGCTTGAATAAAAAGGGGGGGCCGAGCAGGGTCAAGAGGAGGGCAAAGGCAAAAATAAAGTCAGCCCAAGGAGAGGGGAAGGGTACGAATCAATTGCAGGTTTGCAAGTCTTTGCAAGCATGAGGACGGCTGGGTTTTAGGGTCTGATGCCAATCTGATGTTATTGAAAACATGTGTCCCAACCGGCCAGACTGCTTTGGCTTAAAGCCTGTCCTCTCTTTTATCAAGGAGACACAACATTCACTTTCTCAATCTCCCTCCCACCTCCTATCTGATCTGTTTGCTGTCCTTTGTTTCTCCATCCTCCTCTCTTTCTTCCTGCCTTTGTTCTCACCTCTCTCGCTCTGCTTTTCTATCTATCCTGCCTTCCTTCTATTTCTTGAGCCCACATACACACGCACACACACGCACACACACACACACACACACACACACACTCATATATGTTTTTGAATGCTTACCCACATTTCTCAACTAAGTGGTCACTGAGGTCTTGCACTAAATCATTTGTTAATTTTTCTGGGTAAACTCCTGACAGTGCGGCTAGGTCACACCAGGGATTCACAGAGAGGTTTTGAATTCAATCCTGTAGTAATGTTCTATTCGCAATTACATGTTTAGTGTATTGTTTAAACAGCCGTGCTAGAGTCCTTATTGACAGCGTGCTGCTCAGGGCTAATAGGCTGCATCAATAACCTTGGATCTGTCCTCTGCCTACTATTTCTCTCTCTCAATACACATCACTCTAATGAAAAATACAATAAACACAATCAGAGGACCATATTGAATAACGCGGCTGCATTCGCTCATTTGTATTCATCAGTGACAGTAATACAGTATCTCTAATGCAAGTCATACATTAATTGTACAGTCAAAAAGATGGATCCACACTGCTGTATGATTACTAATGGTTTTTTGGTTGTTTTCCTTGTCACTGATCATCTCTTTGACAAAACTTGGGTCCATTTGTATCTGTCCAATCCTTTCAATTTCAAGTGGTATCTAAGGTTGACACATTAAATTATGAGATACAGTGGTGTAACTCTAAGAAAAAAAATCTTTCAAGGCTTAACTCATAAGTAAATTAAATGAGACGGAAAGGCAACTTAGAGTTTAGAAGTGTGAGTGGAAAATCTTCAAGGACAAATCTACATAAATTGAGCCAGGGTCAACACACCATAGATAGTACAGATGATCGACCTGCACATAAACTACATTTGCTCTTGCCTCTGCAGGAGAAAATGTACAGTGCCAATAATTGATGAGATTTATTTTTTCTGGTTTCCAAGGAAGTGAAACACATTGTATTGTGGAAAAAGTAGAGAGTAGCTGTTGTAGCACTGCTCTTTCTGTACTACTACTTAGGCTTCAACACAACAAGTAGAGCATGAAAATTCAACAGGGAGGCTGGATGTCCGTGTGAAGCACAATCACGCTCCGGAGCTTATCGCAGGCAGTTGGAAACCAATTGCATCCACAAGGCCTGGACTGCAACAGTTCAAAAACATCTGAGGGTCCGCATCTCGCAGCCAAGTTCAAATCGTGCTATCACTGACCAAACAATGTAATGTGAAACAGAAAGTGCAATATCAGTACATGTGGGCACCCCAGCAACCCTTTTTACCCTTGAAATGAGATATGTGTGTCTGGTGTCACATTGGAGTACCACCAATCTATCAGTGCTTTCCTGTCTCTTGGCTGGTTACTGAGGCCAACAGTCACCCCAGTTAAGATAATAGAGTTTATCTTGTATATTTAGTATATTTAATCCAGAGTTGTAGTTTAAGGTAACTTTAAAGTGAGTGAGTTTTTTTTTCTCCTCTAATTAAGCAACACTTGATTTGTGGCAAGTACCGTTTTATACAATCATGGCTGTGTTAGAGATAGATAGGGAGGGTTTTTTCTATGTCTCTTCCTCTCTCTCTCTCTCTCTCTCTCTCTCTCTCTCTCTCTCTCTCTCTCTCTCTCTCTCTCTCTCTCTCTCTCTCTCTCTCTCTCTCTCTCTCTCTCTCTCTCTCTCTCTCTCTCTCTCTCTCTCTCTCTCTCTCTCCCCCCTCCTCTTTTGCTCCATTATTCAGTCAACAGACACTTTGGGATCGATCGGGCACAGCAACACGGCCTGGCGGATGAAACATGTCCTCTCTAGGTACACAATGATAAATAAAGCACTGCGAGCCACAGCATTCTACCGCTGCAGGGTTTAGAGGGGGGTGAAATGAAAAAAAGACATGGAGCAAAATCAGAAGGGCAAACAAAGGTAGAGGTAGAGAAAGGTAGAGAAGTAAACGGAGTAAAATGCAGATGTTACAGATGCAGCCTTCCCCTCATAGTCGAGTATGCGTAGGTGGAAACATAAAGGGCAATATTGAAATGTTTCACCCACTCACACATCGAGGTGATATTTCATTATTATGCATAGCAGGCTCCTTTGTAACATGATGTGTACTGTGGTGCAGTGTCTGAGATCTTTGATGGTATGTCATAGTGAAGCTGCAATATGTATTATTATTTATTCTTATTGTTTCCATGACAGCATTGATCATGTCTGATCTATTTTGTCAGCGGTGTCTGGAAGTGTACTTGGTGGTTGAAAACAAAAAGATACAAAGGCCCATTTTCACCTTTGAATGCGGCTGCATCTGGAGACCTAAAGGTGTTTAATAAAAAAGTATTTGATTTTACCATATCAGCTTTGTGTTGTCACTGCTGATGAAAACCCAACATGTACTGGTTTGCTGCTTCATATTAAAATGTCTAAATAAAAGGAGACTTTTGTAGTCAAGAATTTACAGGAAATTAAATGTGTTCTTCACAAATTTACAGTAGCTAAAAATTGGTCAGCACAACAAAATATTTAGAGCTCTTTGTGAAGTGTACAGTATCAGTTAGAAATAATCTAAGGCGAAATAGTACAAGCAGAAACAGCCACAGTGATGATGATGATGTCTTCAAAATGTCATGAGCTGACATCAGCTGGGGCTGAAAGTAGAAAAAAACTGAGTGTTCAGAGCAGTCTGAAGCCGGTGCTTTTTGCTCACAGAGGTTACTTCTACATATGTTTACCTCATGACAGAATGACTGAAAATAAGGAAAAGCATAAAAGGTCCCATTAAGTTTTGTGATGCTGATGATGTTAACCTTTTGTTGTTTGCTTCTATAGGTTCTACTCTTCGCCGTATAGCATCTCCACCAATCGGATGATTGCACAGACGTCAATCACACCCTTCATTGCTGCCTCTCCTGTTTCCACATATCAGGTGGGTTACTGAGTTAATCTAAGCTTCAAGGACCACTAAAGGCTTCACCATTGCTCCAGAAAGTGACAGGGATATCTTGAATGTCCATTGGAAAATTGTCAGTCTCATAAAGGACATAAGTTGTGTGTTTATATGAATAATTTAATGACAAATATAATAATATGATTTCATCATGTTGTTTATTTTCCTAATCCAGGTTAATGTTGGAAACAGTTTTTTCTTTGGCCCCAGCCATTACTGCAAAGCACCCCAAGATCCAGTTTCTGACATGCTGTTTGCTAGCTTGCTAGCTTGCTAGCCAGCCATCAGATTTAATGTTCTGAGTCAGGACAAAGGTCAACATACTTGAAATGAGTTAACAACTGTATAAATGCATGGCAGTGGGGCTTTAGTTTACTAGTTGTAAATCTGAAGTTTTAAAGGATAAGTCTGGTGATATTCTGTGTGTTTCTTTTATAGTCAACAATCCCATGAAAAGACCAATCAAGTATTTCCTGTGTATACTGAGCCTTATTGACCTTATTCCTCTGTGGATATGTTTCATTTTTATTGTGAACATGGGCACTGTAGTTTACTGTACATGAGCCATTTCCACATACAGTGTCTTACTGCTGTGAATACTCACTGGCACACTAAATATGTATTAATCCGCAGATAGAAAAATAGTACAATGCTCAGCTGTTTTATGAAATTATTTAACTTATATGTTTATGACATGTTTTAAAGGTTTATATGTTAAGTATGGAGAAGTGCTGAGTGCCACAGAAGTGCAAAAAGTGTTGAGAGAAAGACTAAAGTATTGTTGGTTTTGGTGTTTTCATGTAATTTGCCAACAGTAAGAAAAATATAATGGCCACCTCACCCTTTAACATTTCAATTAGACAAGGCCTTTAATGAAAATGTATATGTTCTCGTTTACTGGCCTAAAAAATTCTGATCCCTGGTTTTAAAATTATTTCTGTTGTGTGTAGACAAAGATAATTTGTATAGTACTTATCAAAACCATCATTACATAGTGCTTTACAACAAACACATAAAACACAACAATGAAAGTAACAGTAATGTATGAATAAACAGGCAGGTAAAAGGAATACAGGATGAATAAAGTTTAAAAACAATAAATGATTAAAAACTGTAAATTAAACACAGAGGATACAATATAAAAATTAAAGCTGCAAGCAGCGATGAACAGGCCCTTGCCCCCCTATGCATGTCAGGCTGTGGCGCAGTCGGAGGGCGCGCAGGTAGACGTCTTCATTCGCAGGCTTTTATTTGACATTGCATGATGTGGTGAAATATCACTGCCTGTGTCCACTATGTGGCGCTAGAGAGCACCCAAAAATTATATGTCAATCTGAGTCGAGGGGCACGTTTTTTTTTAATTTTCTAGGGGGGCGCTATTGATCCATTTTGCGTCGCCCATTTCAGCGATCCTTAAAATATCAAAATTTTCGCCGGATCGGACATGATTGCAAGTTTTGGTGAGTTTTGGGGCACGTTTAGGCTGTCAAAAAGGCGTTTGTTTTATAGGAACTATAATAATAATCAGGACAGATACAATAGGGCCTTGCACTGGTCAGTGCTCGGGCCCTAATAATGGGTGAGTAAAAATAGACAGAAAATAAAACAATTTATAAGAAAACCTTTTGATAATACAGTCTTTAAAAGAAGATAGTGATGTGGCAAGCTGGAGTTCCTCAGGCAGGTCGTTCCATAGCCAAGGAGCCCCAATAGCAAACACTCGACCCCCTTTAGTCTTTATGTGTGAGGTGGAAACAGTCAATAGGTTCCTGCCTGAGGATTCAGGCTGTGCACTGCTTGTTACAGGGCCAGGCAATAAAGGGCATTAAAAGTAATAAGTGCAACCTTAAAATCAATCCTAAAATAAATGGGCAGCCAGTGTAGGGTCATTAAAATTGGAGTAAATGTTCTCTTTTCTTGGTTTTTGTTTTGAGTCTATTAATTGATTTCTGATTTATTTAAAACACCATTGCAATAATCCAACTGTGAGGAAATAAATGCATGAGCAATAGTTTGAGTGTCATTAAAACTCAGTATTGATCGTATCCTAGCAATATTCCTCAGATGGTTGAAGTAAGAACATACAAATCGAGCACATGGAGTTCTTCTCAAGAAATATTTTAATACAGAAATTGAGTTTTCATCTGCTCTCTCCATTCGAGAGACCTCTCAGTCTAGCAGTAATAAAAAACAGGCTCAAATTGCAGCACACCTCTCATCGATCTTTCATCGTTAGGCACGTATCCTCCTTTCGTCTTTCTCCCCCTGTTCCCACATGTTGCATTCTTTCTCCTTCACGCACACAAACTACACAAATTCATGTCAAAGTTGGTTGTTCTAAGAGGTTAACTCAGTACTTGATCCTCAGTTTGTCAAACAGATAGACTTTAAAACAAACAGCAGTCCTCCCCCGTAGCTTTTCTCCAGCACGAAGCACTGCTGTAAATGAGAAAGACAAATGCAAAGACACACCTTCAGCAGTGCAGAATCATGCACAGAAACACAATCACTTCCTGCTTTTTTAGAAGAAGAAATTAACCTAACTTTCATTACTTTAACTCCCCATAGACTGATATTGGTATGCTAAAACACACACATATTATTACTATGTGCATGCTTACTATATCTTATATGTGACAAAGAGGCCTTTGGGGACTTGTTTCTCCTCATGTTGGGGTTGGGCAGTGGGTAGCAGTAGGAGATGAAAGTGGTGATTTGTGGCCAAGACAGCCTTTGATGATGAAACCTCCACTGTGAAGCAGTAATTATTAGACAGTATTGCTCTCTGTGGTCTCCATATCCTCTTATAATTACAACATAACATACTGTATAGTGGACCCTCAGTTACCGCTGTAATATTCTTTAAGACACATTGCCGCAGGGACAGAGGCTCAGAATTGGGCTTGTAAAGACTTGAGCTAATGATTTATTTTTTTCTCTTCTTCTGTTTGGTATCCTTATTTTCGCTCCATTCCTGTCATCCTGTCTTCCAATTGTCCCTCTTTATCTTCTCCCTTCCACTATTCTTTACCCACTTTTAATAATTTTCTTTTTGATCTTCTCTTTCCTCTCATCTCCTCCTGACCTCCCCTCTGCATCCTCCTACACATGCTCATCCCCTCCCTCTTTAATTACTTTATTTTTCTCTTCCTCCCTTTCTTTCTACTCTCCTTCTTTTTTTCTTTTTATTTCTTTCGTCATCCATCTGTTATTTTCGCTTCTCTTCTCTTATCTTCTCTTCTCTTCTTCTACTCTTCTCTTCTCTTCTTCTACTCTCCTCTCCACAGGTCCAGAGTACATCTTGGATGCCACATCAACAGTATGTTATGCAACCTACAGTAAGTTTGATTAACCAGCATCTTCTATGTTTTTGTGTCACACTGTATCTTATATGTTCCCGTTCTTCATTGCCACCTTTTCACATTGCATTTCTGCCCATCATCTGTGTGTGTGAGCATATCTCCAAATTTGTCACTTGTACTCCTTTCAAATAAATTGCATCTTTATTTCATACGTACATGGATGCTAAGATGACATTCACATCACTAATTGATTTATTTCAGAATCCATCTTATCCATGTTAGAAACCATAGATCTTGTATTGTGCTAGAATGATCACAATAACTGCGTTTTACCTGTACTGTAACATTATTTAAAAAGGTCATTTTTTCTGTTGTGAACCATTTTAATCTCACAACACAGGCATGCAAATGATAGCGACAATAACAGGGTATTGATAAATCTATATGAATCACCAAGATTGCAAAAAGCCGAATAATAAAAGAAAAAATACACAGTTTCCAACAAATACTGAATACGCCAGCTAAACTCAGTTCTGTTTGAGCTGCTGTAGCAATTAATTTTCCCCACTGTGGGATCAATAAATGTATCTTTATCTTTATCTTTATCAGAGTAAAATTATAGCCCCGCATCTGAGTCCTACTCTGCTGAATCAGCCTCTGTACAGCAGCTCCTGCTTAACCTCTGTATAGCAGCTCCAAAAGCTCAGCGCAGCAGACTCTGACATCCATAATAAAAGGTTGCTCCCTGCTGGTTTGAAATAAAACTGCAGGCACAGAAAACTTACACTATATAGAACAATTATCTATAGTTGTCTATGAATTTATACTTCACATCCAGCTGGAGGTCTCATCATTCTGATGGTCTGTATAACAATAATGATCTGAATGATTCAGATGTACTCAGACTGTCTGAGCTTTGTCTGAGCGCCTCCACTGATTAATTCATTAATAAGGAGGAAAAATATATCAATAAAATAAATCAGTCTTATACCTGAAAGTCATGGACTCTGAATACAACTCCATCCTCTGATATGAAGGAATACACAAAAACAACTACTTGGCTATAAATCAAGATATTCATTTAACTACCCAGTGAAATGAATGTATGAATGTATTCATGAATAAAAGGGTAAATTAAATTACCAAGTTACTGCTGACGAAACAATGAATGTTATCAAAAATGAGTCAAAAATGCAATGAGGGGCCAAGACAGCCAATACAAAATTAAGTTTTTAAAATCATTTCTGCATCAACTCTGACACAGAAGCATGGTAGATGATTTTCCTACTGTTTCCGTAATGGTGAAGGCTTGATGATGACCAAACTTCCCTGAAAGTGCTGACCAAGACAAAGCAGATTCTGTTATCCTCGGGTCGCCAGAATGACAGTCAGATGAGAACTTTTGCAGTAGGGTGAGTGAAACAGCTTTGGTTCACTGCTTCTCAGGAGGAAAGTCCAGTGTCAGACTAGCTGAGGCTGTGTAGTGGACACACACACCACAGGGAGGTGTCCCAGTCTTGGTGCATTCAGTGGCGGGCTGTAGAGTTGGGTGCATGGAGCTCTAAACTTATCAGAATAGTCCTTGGGCATGTCTAAAGACCTTTTAAACAAGGTTTAACTTCACAATGAAAATAGATATAAATAATAGATTATTCAAATGGAAACCGGCATGGTTTGACTTGTGGCTTAACATAGTCTATGTTACGTGTTTTGAAGAAAAAGGATCACTGTTTAGAGGGATCACATTGATTACTAATTAATTCAGTTGTGTGGAGACAAAAAACTGGTCCTACTATGTCATCTTTTTTTGCTGCGTGTGTGTCTTGTTTTTTCCTGGTTGTTGTTTTATTGTCTCAAAAGTACAAATGGAGTGGCACCTATAATCTCATTATATGTTACATATAATGACAATGAAGCTTTCTATGCTATTCTATTCTATTCTAATTGTATTCCTATTAAATATCTGAAAATCACATGCTGGGAAATTGGACACTCACCCTTTTCTTTTGTCAATGACAATGTCAATACATCATGAAACAGTGGGAAATTGTAATATTGATTAACCACTTAAAATAGAGAATAAAATTAATAGGCCTTAATTTTTTTTATCTGTAACTGAAACTATTAAGAATTTCCATAATATCAAACTGATAAAAATTTTATGAAATACACATGAATATAGACATAAATATACGTGCTTATATATATTTGCACATGAAGTCGCATTTTCTGAACAATTCAGACACTGCATTAAAAAAGAAGAGGAGAGGGAGTGTCTCAAAGGAACAGGGTCTGCCCTTAAATTTACGACTTAAGCGAGAGTGAGCTAGCAGAAGATGAAGTTGGTTCATTCAGGTTGGTGCAGTCTGTATCTGAAAAGATAAACAAAGTTGTTCATTCCAACTGTCCATTTTCCTCCCGTCTCCTTGACATTCTCATGCCTTTGGGTCAGAGATCATTGGGTCTGTGTGTGTGTGTGTGTGTGTGTGTGTGTGTGTGCGTGTGTGTATAATTCAACATCAACAAATTACAAACCTGCTCTGAAAAGGCCTTCTCCTTAGTCAGGGTTCACATGAAGGGGAAATAATGAATGTCACAGGAGAACACGTATTTTCATAGCGAGTTAATACTATTGTGCCATTTAGAAAGTGACTGATTTAATCATAAGAATTTCAGTGATCATTAAGCCATCATAGCTGGCAAAAAAAGACATTTATGCACACACACATCCTGGACTAGTTATTTTTAGATTTATTGTAGGCTCCCTGCATATGGATGATTTTTCTAGAAAACCAAGCTGGCTTTCCTCACAAAGAGGCGACAGTCAGGAAAGATTTTATCATCCAGATTTTGACCAAACTGCTCTGCAAGTGTTACTAAGTTGGTTTTCTGCCAACATATGCAGACAATTTAACAACTGCAAAATTCAGTTATGCTCCATTGAAATTGTCAGCTGTGGGAGGATGGAGGATAAAGGCAACACAGATATGGTATATCAGCCATGCACTGAGGAATTCTAGGAAACTGTTTTACACAATAGTTATAAAATTGTACCAAATTCTGCTGCTTTTCCTCTCTGTCGCTCTCTTCTCATATCTGTCCTCCTCTTTGTGTCTATCTGCCAACTCCTAAAAACATTCTGTTGTTGTATCTGATTAAAATTATGTCTGCGAGAGAGGATAATATCCATCTGTAAATGTGTTTTCAAACAAATGTCCTGTCTAATTATTTGGCAGGCTGCTTGATATGACTTCCTAAGACTTGGGAGAAGACTGAGATAGAAGAGTGGAGAGAATAAGTGGTGGGAGAAAGAGAAAATAAATAAAACAAATGCGTGCATCTGACAGAGAGGACAGTGGAGAGAAGCAGGCACAGGGAGAGAAGAGGAAAGAAGGGATTTACAAAGAATAAATCAGAACAAAGAAAAGGAAAACAACTGCTGCAAAAGCATGTCTGGGCTGTGCATGCCTGTTCCCTAGTCTTGTCTATGCATAGTCAAAATCCCTGTTAAACAACAAAGAAGAAGCCTAGTCATTGTATTTCCTGGATACAGAAGAGCTTGGCAAATTAAAGCTGCATCAGGGAGGGATACTGAGAGAGACACAGTGGCTTAATTCTGTTCCTATGGTAGCAGAGGCTTCGTCAGCATCTCCTCACTGCTGTACCACAGTTAATGACTGGTAACTTGGATTAATGGTGTGCGCTCATTGACACATTTAGTTTGACGTGCATGAGCACACCTCTACTAATCACTCAATCAGCAGTCCATCATGCAGTTAGAGATTTTAACATGTCTGTGGTTGTTTTGCGTCTCACTGACGAATGCACACAACTTCACAGAATTGAATGACTATAATTAAAAGGTTAGACTGAGAGAAATAAAATAGTGTTGCACGCTGTTTTTGTTCCTCACGAATAGCGAAGGTGCACATGCATTCACTCACACAATTATAAATATACACCCAAACACAAGCCTAAGTGTGCACGCAAATTAACTCAGATACGCACAAGCACACCTATATGCACAGTGGGGAGTGCCTTAAGAATTGTGTGATTCTGAGCCTTGGTGGAATGCCCAGATTACTTGAACTCCCTGTCTTTACATCTTAATTAGTGAAAGGATGTCTTTCTGCATAATTACTCACAAATCCCCTTACAGGAAATGAATGCATTACCCTAACCATGCATAGCAAAAAAGACAACGAAGGCAGCTTATTGGGGAGGGCTGTAATGAGACATCCAAAGAACTGGGATTTCAGATCTTCCTGAGTTAAATTGCCATGTTAAGCCCGTTTGAGGAGACAAAGGGGGTGAAGAATGTGACGGAAGAAATCGGAGTTCAGTTCATATTGGATCTTGCAAGTAGTGCGCAGTCCTGGATTTGTTTCTTCTTTTTTTTAAATGCTGAATGTCTGTTGAACCCATGCATGCATGTGGGTGCACATTTGGAGTTTATGACGCAGGCAAGACGCAGTCTTTTTACTTGACATCGTCCTTTAAAACCCTGCTTTGTGCGTAAACAAAGACACAGTGAAAGAGAAAGAAGGCACGGTTTCAGTATGGAAAATCAATTTGTAAAATAATACAAACATCTGCTTCTCAGGCCACACCACCTGAAAAAGAACAAATAAATCTAGTTCACATCTTTTGCGTGCTAACGCACATAGCTCTCCTGTCACACCAGCAGTAGTGAGTAGTTTTCACGATTAACGGGTATCATTATCACTATTTGAGGCTGCACACTGCCTGCAGCATTCTGCTAGTCAGCTTTACTTCTCTACGGGAAAAATGACAGCACAAAGAGGGGAGTGAAAGAAAGAACATGCATTTTCTTCTCTCTCTCCTGTCCTCAGGGAAAAGTTAACTGTCTGTCTTGCGTGCTCATTTATTGCTAAGCTCAAGAAAAACATCAACACGTGTGTGTACTGTACCACATACAGTACAATTATTCACTATGCACTAATGCATAGTGTACACATGTAGACATATGCAGGATAGCAGGTTTAACACTTGTACAAATAAATCACAGCAGACAATTGGTTATTGTGGGTTTCCTTATTGCTTTATGCAGCTTTATTTCTGCATGGGAGCCTGCTATGAGCTTGGACCAAGTGAGAAAAAAGCGAGGGATGAGAAATCATTAAACGAGAGAACATATTATATAGATGTATGAAAAGCTTGGGTATTAGTTAGATCCTGGCTGCTAAATCTACCTGCCTGAGCCAAAGCTTTGTGCTGGTTTGTGGGAAGATCCGTGATGCATCTGTGTGTGGATGCTTCTGTGTGTGGTATACGTGAACGAGTGTGTGTGTGTGTCTGTGTGCGTGTGTGTATATGCAGGAGAAGTGCCGCTCAATTGCGATGTTGAGGACAGTTGACAGAGCATTTCTGATAGCCAGGCCGCTGTGTTCTTCAAACAACTATGAAGACAGCAGTTAGGAGGAAGAGCTCTCACCACTGTTAACAGCTTTGACAATCCCTGTTTGACTGTGTGTGTGTGTGTGTGTGTGTGTGTGTGTGTGTGTGTGTGTGTGTGTGTGTGTGTGTTTGTGTGTGTGTGTGTGTGTGTGTGTGTGTGTGTGTTTGTTTGTGTGTGTGTGTGTGTGTGTGTGTGTGTGTGTGTGTGTGTGTGTGTGTGTGTGTGTGTGAGCATTACTGTGAAGCTTGCAGACATAAGGATCTGCACTTAGAGCTTCACAGCTGTGAACAGCTCTGACAGACTGTATGTGCCTTCAAGAGGAACGCTTCACACAGCTAGAACTTTCATTAGTGTGTGTGTGTGTGTGTGTGTGTGTGTGTGTGTGTGTGTGTGTGTGTGTGTGTGTGTCTGTGTTGACTTATGTGTTTTTGTCATTTTGTGAGCCTCACTATGAAGCCCTTCAGATACAGAGCTGTTAAGAAGACTGCCATAGAGTTGGGCTGTTGCCTAAAATACCTAAATTTAATACCTGTGTTCTTCTAACATCCTGTCTCAACATGCAGTTACAGAGGTGCTGACTGCTCTCTGGAGCAATACTGACATGGATCCAGTGCTGCTGTCTGTGCTCATGGGAAGTGTAGTTAAACAGCCATCAAAAATGAATAGTGGTTACCGCTGCAGGGATGTTTCCAGGCATCTCAGCACATCTCTGCCGTTGAGTCTGTACCAGAGCCATGCTAGAAAAGTAAAGCTGAGCGCATCAAGGTGTAAGGCTGCATCAAAGCCCTTCACATTGAAGAGATTTACAGTAAAAGCCTTTCTGCTGCATTCAGAGGCATGTTCTGTCAAGCCTGCCTGGCAGGCTGCATTGCCATGTACAAAGTCAAACCATTTGCAGTCATCAAACCTAACTGGATTGGAAGTCTAAGCTATTTCTTCTGGCTGCATTTCTTATTCTGTCAGGTTTACACGTTTGAAATATTCACACTTTTTCCACACTGCAGTAAACACAGTGACAAATCTCAGCTGTGATAATCTTGTTATGTTATCCAGCTTTACCTACAAGTCTTCCTTTCTTTATTGTTTCTTAATTCAAAGGTGTAGTTTTAGATGAGGAACATTTCATTCTGCACTCTCCTTCATCTTACACTCGTTCTGCCAAGCCAGTCTTCTACTTCAATCTTCTCTCCTCTACCATACTTCCATATCCTACCTCCTATGTTTTTATGGTCTCAGTGTTTTTCCTTAAATGTTATTGGATATAATCATCTGGTTACCTGACAATACTTTCCTCACCTTGCACCACACTGTCTATAACCCAGCCGGTCATGTGTCCTTCCTTTTTCCCTCAGGGTGCTGTGATCACCCCAGCCTCGGCCATCGAGCCCAGTTTGTCTCTTCATCCCTCCAGTGTAATGGCTCCTCTCACCCAGCAGATGAACCACCTGTCTCTGGGGACTACAGGCACTGTGAGTCTCCCCTTTTGCCTCGTCTGACTCATCTTTCTCTGCATCCATGTGGAAAATGTGCAATGACCCTGGGACCGAGCAAAACTGTGAATCCAGAGATTCTGGAGGACATATTGATTGTGTCTATATTATAATAATGTCTCTGCATCTTTGCCCCACCTTCTTTCTCTGCAGTACATGCCTGCTGCAGCGGCTGCTCCTATGCAAGGAACCTACATTCCCCAGTACACTGCAGTGCCTGCCTCTGCCATCACAGTGGAAGTAAGGACAAAAATAAGTTGTTCACTCACTTCATTCAAGTCATTTCACTATTTTAGCCTATTTAAACAGCCTGTTTAGGGTTTTTGGCAACATCTATGCTACTGCAGAGTCACAAAACAATTTGAATTATGTGTAATGAGGAACTTAACTTATTTAAAATATTCCAGTGAATGCAGTTTAGAATGGCTATGCTGATAATAAGTGTAAACCACAGTGTCACTTATATATTGCCACTGAGCCACATTCCAGTTTTAAGCTTTAATAATGTCAGAAAATCAGGTTTTAGTTCCTGTAGGTCACGGATGGACATTGCCAAAAATGTATATGAAACTAACAAAAACCAGAGGAACTAACTGTGAATTCTTAAAATTCTTAGACGGAGCCTGCAAAGTTGAGATAATCATGTTTATTCAATACCACGTGTTGGATAATCTGTATTCATTGCTTAGAGCCCAACATCCTTATTACACCAGAAAGTTAAATATTTGACTTGCGTCTGTTTGTGTTTCTGGTATCAGGGCGTGGTGACAGACCCATCTCCACAGACAACCGCTCCCTCCTCACAGGACGCAAGTGGGCAGCAGCCTTTATCAGTGGAGAATACAGGGGATCATGCCACAGCCTACTCTTACCAGCAGACTAAGTAAATAGATAGATTTCTCTATCCATTGCATTCTCCCTCTACAGCAGTCAGGCAGATGTTGTTCCACTGTTTTATTTTACAAAAACAGCAGTGACAGTGCTGTTGAAAGTGGACCCCAAGCGAAAAGGAAGATGGATGCAAATCTGTGATTCTAGTAGTACACAGCACCATATCATTGTGAAGCAGTAATATATTAGATAGACCATCAATATTTCTTACTGGTAGATTTATCAGGACAAATAGGCAGGAGCTCCTTCATACAAAACACAACTTCTTAGGACTTTTTTTATTTATAGTGTAAATCAGTTTGAATATATTCACATAGACTTGTCACTTGGCTCTTACGTGAATATAATCAATAGGTTATGTGATTATTTGCCAATTTTGGCTGTAATTTAATTTCAGAAGTAACTCAGATTCATTTTTCAGATTAAAGCTCTGCATCGCCTTGGTAGCACATCATTGCAGCATCCTCTGTTTGATTCCAGTTGGAGTCCGTGTCATTCCCCTCTCTCTCTCCCCCCGATGCTTCCTGTCCAAGCTGTCAATTACTAAATCAAAGCAATAAGTTATGTTAAGTAGGGAATCTCTTTTTTAAAAATGGGGTTCCCTACTTAATATTGCTAGACTGCTAAAGAAAAAGAGTATACTTGTATACACTTTACTGAGTCTCATAAAGAAATTGTTTGACTTTTTTCTGCTATTGTGCAGATTAGATGAGGATCTTTAATATTTTTAAGTTAAATATGAAGCCGCATAAAGGAGATGGTCCTTTAAAAGGTAACATCACAGTTACTGTGCCTGGCCAAGAAATTGGCCATCACATAACATAATGTAAAACCGCAACTTTCTTTACTAATTTGTAGCTACATTTTGTTACATTTACACAAGTTAGCTGTTTCCCCCTGTTTCCAGTCTTAATGCTAAGCTAAGCTAACCATCTACTGGCTCCAACTTCTTATCTTACGGACTGATACAAGAGTGACATCAAACTTCTCATCTAATTATCAGCGGAAAAAGTGAATAAGCATATCTCCCAAAATGTCAAACTATTCCTTTAAAGATGTTTCTTTTTGCATATTCACATGGAAAAGACCAAGACAGAGCCTTGGAGGAAAAGAAGAGAGACATGTTAGAAAATCAAGCCATTTATAGGGGAGCTTCACCGACTTTACACATCAAAGCCTATTTACGAGTCTCGTGGAGTTCTACTGCATATGTGGAAAAGTACTATAAAGCCTTTTGTGGCTCCAGAGGGAACTTTGTGAAGTCTGATAACGTCAGTTGGGGGCTGAAGACTACTTGTTTGAAAATTTAACCAGCATAACACACTCGAACCTCCAACCAAACTGTTAGAGGTCAAATTTTGTAGGTAATGTAGACACCAAGTTTTGACAAGGATGAATACAGGAATAAAAAAGATGATATCTCTGCTTCTGCTGCACTGATACTGATCCTTTTGTATTTTATGTGTGTACACTGTGAGTCCAGCTGTGTTATAAGAGTGCAATACTAAATCAGTGAGTATTTTTTTAAAGTAGACTGAGGCCCAAGCTGCTCAGGTGTAGACCATTTCCTGATGTCCTTCCTAACTCTGCATGTTGGCTCCAATCACACATGCAGGTGTCAGATATTCATGATAGCTTCCTAAATAACCTGCTGGTGGTTTCCTGAACGAGCAGCAGTTGGACAAAGCATGTTGTGCCTGTTTTAGTGATAGTGACTTTTTCCACATTTACCTTTTTTCACTGACTTGTTTTTCTGCCTCCTTTAGATAACAAGATGGTAGGAATCATTGCTGCATTGCCTTTAGAAGGACTGCACTGAGGCGCTGGAGACACAGAGAGAATCAAAATGAAACGGGGACAAAATAAGGTGACATGGACAACACTGAGGGGAGAATGCTTCCACTGTGCACAGGCACCAAATAAAAGACAAAATGAAGAAAAAAAAAAATTCCATTCTATTTCTTACCTGGTTGAACCAAGAAAACGACAAAGAAGAAAAAAGAAATGATGATTTGCTGAACTTGAGGACAATGAAATCAAACGCAGTCTGCAACTTTGAGTTTATTATTTCTCACTGTGAGACTGGACTTTGCCTCCAAAGGAAAAGACATAGACTGAAATCTAAACTCAACCAACAAACTGTACAGAGAAAAAAAAAGAACATTTGAATGTGCAGGTAGATTTTCAGACTTTTTTTATTAAAAAAGCAAGGAAGCAAAGTCTAGAAAAAACAGGTTGTCTTCCTTTGATATTAAGCTACATCATTTTCATCCTTTTATTATTTGAGTAGTTTTCTAGAATATCAATGTTTTCGTAAATCTTTATTGCCTTAATTTTCTCAATCTTTGGGAAACAGTCTCCATAGTGTTGAATTATTAAAAAAAAGACTGAGTGGTTGAGTGATTTGAGGGGTTCTTAGAGTTCTCGGAGACTAAATCTAAAAGCTATCTGTACAGGATTAAAAAAAAATATGGTTGTATTTGTATGAAGATGATTTTAAATTATGTGGTGCAGTGCAGCTGTTGGTTGGTAGGAGAAAAAAATCGTGTGGGACTTGTGGGAGGGGTCAATCCACTGCTTCCTGGAAAATGCAGTTTAGTTTAGTTTTATCATGAGTTTAAAAAGAATTGTTTCTCCATCACATTTGTATTTCTCTCTTTTTTTGTTTTTTACTTGCATTCTTTTCACCTTCAAAATGTTTTTGCTTTGCCTGCTTTGCTTGTCTCACTGCAAAAAGAAAAGTAAATAAAAAATTTAAAAAAACGCAGCCTACAGGTGGCATATTTTATACCAAAGATGAAAAAACTAGGTAGTGAAGATATTTTCCTCATGTTGCTTTCTCTTTATTTTTTCACCTCCGGAACTGAGATTTTTTTGCTTGACATGCTGTTGGCGTGTGAGATAAGTGTATCAGTGACTGAGAACATGCAGTAGCTCTTTTACACAATTGCCTCAACCAGAAAATTGAGATGCTTTGTTTAGTTTTCAATCAAACGTGTTAATGATGTAAGGTGGGAGGGAGCAGACAACCTGTGGAGGTAGTGGAAGAGGTGGGTATATTATTGGGAACAAGTTGGTTTAGTATATTTTAGTGGTAAGGAAAATGCATTTTATCCTGTGGAATATTGGTGTGTACTCTTCAAAGTTGTGTATACACATAATTACATCGTCCTCAGGCTGCATTGTGGCTACATCCTAAATGTCCACAGTGAGATGCAGTAACTGTATGACTGCAAGCCAAAACACTCTAGATGTAATTATTTTCAAATGCATTGTCTCAGTCCATGCAACACACTGTTTTTACACCACTGTCTTGCCAAAAACAAGCCATTTAAAATGTGAGTAGGATGACGATCTCTGTAAGGAAAAGGGCATTTCTGTTGAACGAAATCATTTAAGCTTATGTATATTCTCCTGAGAGGACAAGGAGAACGTTGTTGTTTTCACTATTTTTTTTCTTATTGTGTTGCCTTTTTTGTTTTGTTTTTATAATTGATTATGATGTGTGAGCTGCTAAATACTTTTCAGTATTGGGGAGTGAGGTTGTCTTTTGTTGGGTGGGTGTTGAAGAGGTGCACCTCCTGAATGACAGTAATTGACCATTTTAAGACAGGATAAAGACAGTTCCTGTTGATTGTTATCCGTGACTTGACAATGTAAAAAGCATCCTGCAAGTTGTGTGCTTCTTTTCAAGTGAAAGAAAAGACACGTTCCTGGTTGCAGCCCTTGAAAAACAAAATAATCTGCAAATAAGAATCTCCATAATTCGTACTCTTACGTTAAAATACTTTGTACTAGTTAAGAAAAAATATACACACTATTAAACTGTCTGACACCAGCTCTGAGGTCACCCCCTCGAAGCCCCGCCTACCTGACCCTCCACCAATGAAAGGAAGCTAATGGAGACGGAAACATAGAAAAAGCATGGTTCAACCAAAATCAAGCAAATACTAACCTCTATTGGAAAATAAATTATTGAAACAAGAGAGAGAGAGAGAGTAGAGAACGTGAGAACAAAAGTAATATTTATGAGATCTTTTTTGTACACGTGTGTAAAAGAAGATGAAACAGAAATAACTTTGATGATGCTATTTTTTTATTTGCTTGGTCACATGCCTCCCATGTCTTTCAAATTGTGATTCTGAGAGTGTCTGTAGAACCAGTGGATATTGCTGTAGTTTCAAATGTCTCTTTTCTTTTTGTTTTCTTTTTAGACAAATCTTTCAATAAAAAAATGTTTCAAACAGTGAATATGCTGTAGTGTATACTCTCTGCAGGTACAACACAGTACCACTAGAGTGCACTGTAGTACACAGTATGAGTGAAGAGTGGAAAGGTCATTGGAAGAAGCTGTCTGTCTGTCTGTCTGTCTGTCTGTCTGTCTGTCTGTCTGTCTGTATAGGCTACTTTTGGGGAGAGTGACCATGATCTTGTGTGTGTGTGTGTGTGTGTGTGTGTGTGTGTGTGTGTGTGTGTGTGTGTGTGTGTGTGTCACCCAAACACAGAGGCATTTAAGCAAACATAATTATCCATGATTGTACTTTGGCTAGCAGGTAAAGCAGGTCATTCAGTTTTTGCAAGGTTGGTCATTTGATCCCCGGCTCCTCCTCTCCTTAGTTTAGACTTGAAGATGACACGAATGATTCAACAACAACAAATGCCACAGTTAGTAGATATGTTTATTATATAAGGATTCAGAGTTATTATCAAAACACAATTGACACAGTCAGTGCATCACACAATAATCATGCATAATAATCTCCAGTGCAATGTCATTGAAAGAGCCACTCGAGTTAAGATTGATTTATACCAAATGTCAAAAGACACACACACATTTTTATTCATGCTGTTCTGTCAGAAATGATCTCAGACAAGTGAAGAAATCATGGTGGGTACTTTTGTTTTAGAATAAAATGTTTCAGAATGCCTTCGTCTTGAAAAAAAGCCACACTTATTATATAGATATATAAACAGCATTACAACTCGTCAGGCACCTGACAGTTAAACTGGCTTGCGAATATCAAGCATGTTGATTGTACTACACTCATCAGTCAATAAATTTCATTGCTCGCTCTCAGCAACACTTCTTCCATCTTGTTGCTGTCTGATTGTGGGGCTCATCTGTGAAACTGACAGGATAGAGTTTCTACCAAAAACACGTCATTAACTTTTTGTCATCAGTGCTTTACATCTGTAAACTAATCACTGCTGATTGAAATGAATCTCACCTAAGGCTACATACAAGCTCTCATTTTACTATAACAGTGTATTTACATTACTGCATTCTGAGAGACAAACAGCTGAATAAAAAAGCTGAATTGTCAATTCCTCACACAACTAAGGCTGTATTCTTAAGGACACAATGCTTAATACTATACTTAACTCAATGGAGAAGTTTACTAAAACTACTAGATTGACTTGACAAAAACTAAGTTCCATTGATTTAAAGGACCAGTGTGTAGAATTTAGTGGTATCTAGCAATGAGGTTGCAGATTTTTATGTAATGTATGCCAAGTTTGTTCGCTGGATGCCACTAAATTCTACACAGTGCACCTTTTAACTTTTAATTAGCTGATTAGTATAGTGTAAAGCATGTATCCAACAGTACCCTTCACTGTGCAAAAGAAAAACCTCCCCAGTGATGTAACAACACAATTGTTGGAATAAATATGATGAATTTGGTGGACGGTAGCATCATTTTAACCTATTAATTGTTTGCAAAAAGAATCATTAGGAAACACTGTCACATTAAGCATTCAATGCAATTTTTATTAAGGAGGGTTTTAATGAGTATTGTATGGAGTACTGTTGGATACAGTTTTCAGTGAGTTCACACAGTGAAAAACACTACAGTAAAGCTGCAAAGTGCCACTCATTTGAAGGTAAAGCAGATGCATTCAGTGCAATTACATTTATATTGTACAGGAGAAAATAAAACATAATCATTAGGTGAGTTTATAACTCACGCCTTTGCTTGAGGGTCCATGTGTGTAGCACACAAGTGTGCATAATCTCATTTTGGGATTGTGTCTTGGGTGACACAATGTTTACTAGGGGTTGGGACATTTCTCGTTTATACGATGCATCGCGATGCGGACCTGGACGACTCTGCATCGATTAACAAAGTTCAAGAATCGATTATTTAACTGTTAGTTAATAACTTGATGTTAACGGACGACCAAGGCCAGAACCAAACTGTGAGGGCAGCGCAACAGCCGGACAGTCTTATAGATACATCTTTAAAAAGAGGCTACTGTAGCATTATGTGATTGAATGACTAAATAATTACTTCTTGAAGTTTACTGTGGACTTTCAAAGCTGTCACTCAGCTAATGCTAACAATAGCGGAGCGGCTAATAGAGCAGCTGACCAACACACACTGCAGCATGAAACAACGTAAACTCTGAGTTGAAGGAAATAACTCGGTGCTCCGTCTGTCTCACCTCTACAACCCTGCAACTGCGCAGTGTGTTGGACAGTGATGTCTGTCCCGGAGCTAACGGTACACTGTCACTGCACTCCGCCCTCAGTTTGTTACTAGGTCTGTTGGCTTATTTTGGTCTACTTATTTTAATGTTAATATGTCATATTTATTAGACTTATTGTATCAATTGATGAAAAATTAGCTGTGCAGTAAGAAAAGAAAATGAGGGTGTGATGCATGGAGATGCATTAATAATCGTTTTAGAATCGATTCGTAACCCTCTGAATCAGATTTTAATCGAATCATGAGGTGCCGAGAGATTCCCACTCCTAATGTTCACCATATCAGAGGACATGGACATTCTTCTTCATGGACATTCTTCTGTGCCCTTTAATATTCTCTCATTCTGACAACTAACATGTTATCAACAATATTTCTGCAGCTTGAAAAAGACAACAGTAAACTAGTCTAAATGTAAAAAGATCCTATCATTTAAATACATGTGAGTTTCCCTGAGATTAAAAAAAGATTTTTTTATTTTTTTTTAACTGTCTCAATAAAACCAGGTCTCACATCTGAGTCTAGCTCAAAGGTACTAGCAGGATACACAGTGAGAAGTGTTCATACTAAGACTCTTTTTTAAGGCTCTCAAATTTTATAATTGAAACAAAAGGCAGTAAATGCCTCCGGCTGAAAATAAAAACATACTCATAATTTTCAGTACAGGTGCTTAGGCCCATGCTATTGTAGCACCCTACAGATACTTACAGGATTATAGCAGCCCCCAAGGCTTACAATGACAGATCATTCCTTTTGTGAATGGTACGCTCTCAGTAGCAGGTACGAATGAGGATGATAAAAATTAACACAGCAGTCACAATGGTTATGGCTGAGAATAGAAAGATGAGGCCCGCAAAGACAGGGTCTGCCATTGGGGGGACTTCTTTTACTTCAGACGGGATCATATTGGACATACTCAGCATGTAACCCAGACTCCAACCTATACTGGTTTTCTTTACCTGAAGAGAAGAAGAAAACAAAAGACAATAAGAAATATTGCATTTTTCTCACTGAATTTGCTCGCTGTACACAATGTCCTTCAAGTGCGTGCCTCCAGCCAGCTAATACATTACTTCAAATCAAATCAAACTTTATTGTCACTAAGTTGCACATTTCAGCAGTAGTGTGCACAGAGTGAGACAGCGTTTCTATCTTGGGGTCCTGTGCAAAAAATGCAGATACTCATCACATATTATCACATATAGCACCCCCCCCCCCCCCCCCCCCCCCCCCACATCGCGAACACCCACACACATACACACCTCCCCTAAGACACATTAGGCAGGGCTGTATAATAAATAAGTGTAATAAATAAATGGTAATAATAAATAATGGGTAATATATAATATAAAATAGTCAGCAATATAAAATGGTCAGCAATTTAGGAACCTAACAGCTTGTGGAGGAAAGCTGTTGATCATTCTGGTGGTTCTGCTTCTGAAGCTTCTGTACCTCTTGCCTGAAGGCAGCAGTTCAAAGTACTTATGAAGCGGGTGTGGTGGGTCCCCAACAATGTTCAGTGCTCTGCTCCTGCAGCGGCTCTGGAAGAGTTCTTGTACAGAGGGGAGAGAGACTCCAATGACCTTCTCAGCTCCCCTAACAATCCTCTGCAGGGCTTTTTTATCTGACACACTGCAACTCGAGTACCTCGTGAGTATGCAGTATGTCAGAACGCTCTCGACCACGCCCCTATAGAATGCTCTAGGCATGGGCCGGTATGAGATTCTGACGGTATGATAACCTTAGGCAAAAATATCACGGTTTAACGGTATTATGATTACAGCTCTAAGATGTGTTATTTTAAAAACAATAAAAAGAAAAAACGTTTCCATTGAACAGTGTTTTATTTTATGTTATTTATTTTAGTAAATATGTATTTAAAATAAAAAAAATAAGAAAAAAATAACTGAATTATTTCTAAATAAAAACCTGCAACTCAAGTCATGACATAAATGAATTATTTTTAGTGGAGAAAAAAACAACACAAAATGCAAATAAATGCAATCACTTAACCTACGTGGCTCAAGATCAGAACATAAATAATTGAAAAAAGTAAAAACACTTCTAAGATAAAAAATAAATAAATGCAGGCAGGAGCTTAAAACTGAATCTCAACATTTTTTGGAGACTTGCTCACTATCATATTCGATGTATTGCCTCCTCGGACTGCCACTGTCCGCAAGCACGTTTGGCACGTTGGGCGACCTTCTTTCTCCAAGTCGCGGCCGTCTGTCTTTTTACGGTAGCCGAAGTATTCCCATACAGCCGACTTGGTCCTTTTAGACGGGGGGAAAAGTTCGGGGGGGCTCGCCTCTCTCAGCCATCATACAGCCTGCAGAGCTACCTGCTTGTAACATGAACCGGAGGTGCGGGGGGAGGGGTACTTTACACTGCAGCTGCACACGACCTGAGGGACCTCCACTTTCTCTCTGACGAGACGTCACATAAAAAAAGAAAACCTGCTCATACCGCAGGAATGGTATGACGGAAAATGTTAGTGGTTTTGAAACCGTGACTTTTTCATACCGTGATATACCTTGAAACCGGTAACCGGCCCATGCCTAGAATGCTTGGATTTTGGTGGGGATGGAGGCCTGTTTCAGTTTCCTCAGAAAGTGTAGTCTCTGCTGGGCTCGTTTTGTGATTACTGAGGTGTTATTGTTCCAGCCCAGATCCTGCAAGATCTGTAGTCCGAGGAACTTGATGTTGTTCACTCTCTCTACTGCGTAGCCGCTGATACAGATGGGAGCGTGCTCAAACCGTGACCTCCGAAAGTTGATGACCATCTCTTTCGTTTTGTCCAAGTTGAGCATCAGATTGTTCTCTTGACACCAGTCCTCAAGTTGTTTGACTTCTTCCCTGTACATTGATTCATCATTTCATCAACTTGATGATCTGGTTCTCCTCGAATCTCGCTGCGCAGTCATCTGTTATAGCAGTGGGCTGAGGACACAGCCTTGAGGGGGATCCTGTGCTCAGGTGTTTTTACACAAACAGACTGTGGTCTCTCTGTCAGAAAGTCCAAGATCCAGGGACAAATGGCGTTGTCCAGGCCGATCTCAAGGAGTTTCTCCATTAGTTTCAGGGGAATGATGGTATTGAACGCTGAGCTGAAGTCAATGTACAGGATTCTGGCATAGGTGTTCTTGTGGTCCAGATGAGTGATGACTGAGTGCAAGGTGGTTGATATCGCTTCCTCTTTGGAAGGGTTAGGGCGATAGGCAAACTGGAGCGGGTCAAATGATGCAGGGAGGCAGGCTGTGATGTGTGGTTTGACGAGCCGTTCAAAACACTTTGCCACTATCGGCATCAGTGCAATGGGGCGGTAGTCGTTCAGACAGGATACAACTGCTTTTTAAGCGACTTGGACAATGGTTGATGTTTTGAAGCATCTTGGGACGGTGGCCTGACTGAGAAAGATGTTGAAGCGCAGCGCAGGCTCTGAGGACTCGTCCCGGGATGTTGTCCGGGCCTGCCGCTCTACATGTCTTGAGAGGTTTCTAGCCCTGTTATATAACTGCACAATTAGAGCTCACGGGCAAATGATGAGTCACATCACACAGATGTCAACCCCTAAAAAGAATCTAAGTGTGCCTGTTTTGAAACTTCCTATACAAGGATCTGTCAACTGCCAGACTACCAGACACCCTAAGGCACTAAACAGCACACACAGCACACTAATTCTCTTGTTGGTGCGATAGGAAATTAGGAGTTGTTGAGGAATGCTCTTGTGATTAAGTCGAAAGGGCAACCCCAATGATTAAAGGGAAACCCCTATACCATTTGGAAACTGCAGCTATAATGTAACTGTATTGTGCAAATGTCACGAACTAGGAATCCCCTTCTGTTGAGGGAGCTCCATTGTGAAAGACGCTCCGTATCCTGAGGGCATCCCAGAGTGATATATTGCTTCTTTCACTCTGGCCTCAACTTTGTGAGCTCAGATCATCATGTCAGCCATCCGACTTCAATGGGCCCCAATGGGTGGCCCCATTCCCACTTATTATGTTGTCAAGTTAAATGATGTTAAACGCCTGGCTTTGACACACTGTGATAGGACCGGCAGCTAAGGCATGACATCTCTCATCAACCATAGATGTATATTCACATTTTCTCTTCTCTGTATAATAGAGCATTACTTTGTTGCACATGCAGAGAATGAAGTCGATATGTACATGCTTCATAGGCAGTAGTTGGAGAAAGGAATGTCTTGTTTTAAAAATGAATTTATTTCTTCAACTCTTGCATAATGTAATATGTTTTTTTGTTTATTTTCAACTAACCTCTGACTGAAAGTGAATGTTTTTCCAGGTGTCATTGTCAAACTTGTATCCATCTGCCAGCAAAGTGAAGACATAGTGAGCGGCGAAGCAGTACGTCCGAAGGTATCTGGAAGAGATCCATGTCTTCTGTGCCCTCAGCTGAAAAAAAGAAAGCAAAGGTTAGAGTTTAGCTTATGATAAGGATGATCAATGATACAAATTCATTAAAATGAATGCAAATAACAAAACAGCCATGTTTAAGATCAGACTTGACAGACTTGTAACAATTTAGGCCAAGGCTGAGGCTAAACAATGTGAGATCCAAGACCATTTTGAAAATCACAGTTAAATATTTTGAAATTGCGCTTATATTGTATACGCTTATACTCCATAGCCAGCAAACTAGCTTATCATACCATAAAGACTGGGGGGAAACAGCTGGCCCAGTACTTTTAAATTACTTCTTGGCTCTGGCAGGGTTTTCCTGAAGTCTTGTTATCACTGTAAAGTTGCCAGGCAATCAGTGAAAACTTTGGGAAGTGCGTCATGGCCAAGAAAAAGGTAAGCACAAAACTAACCAAAATACCACAACATGTTTTTATGCTTTGGTTTTTGTACGAATCAAACAATATATAAGATATAACATGTTTTTTTATGAGCTTTAGAGCTGCTGGTGCTGTATTTTGCCACCGTTGAGCAGAGCTAGCTGTTTCCCCTAATTTCAAAAGGCATAAATACTAGTTTTCTACAAGTAGCGATCATCCTAAAACAATAACCCTGCCAAATATGTTCTTAGGTGAGTTGGCCATGAGAGCAGTTTTGACATCACATGATTTACAGGAACACCAACAGACAGAACTGAAAATGGTGACACGCTGCTGAGAATGTGGAGCTGGCCACACCTCAATCAGTGATGGCAAAACAGATGATTTGCCTCAGGAAACTATGTTCTTTCCTTGCCTGTTCTTGATTAGTGAAATTATTGTGGAATGTGGTTTTCCATTGTGCTGAACGAGGTATTATTTGCTTTGTTTTTATATACTTCTTTTTCTGCTGCAGTCTTCTTGTTTTTGTACTTTCCTTGTTCTACACTTCACTTCCCCCTTCCATCTGTTCTCTACATTTCCTGTCTTATTTCCTTCAGTCCATCCTTGATGTCTTGTTACCCTATTGGTACCAATATGAAGAACATACCGTTGTCCACTCTGTGTGGCAGAATTCCGTCACTGCGCTGTTGAATTGATCAAAATACGATGTGCCATTCATCAGCAGAGCTCTAGCAACGTAGAAGAATCCTGCATATGCCTGGCAGGAACAGAGAAACATACCATAAAGTTAGTTGGTTTGCATCTTCATCTGCCTGCTTGCATGTGTCTCATATGTTCTGTGTGTTACCATAAATTCTCCAGTGACTGGCGGCTGCTCGACTCCATCAAAGGAGCACTGGGCTGAGGAACAATACCTGAAATCAAATATTGATTTCACTATGCTCTCGCACTTGTCTGAGTCGCCGGTTCCCACCATGAACATTTCCTGGTCTGGATTGTAGTTGTCTGGCTTCTTTGTGCACTCGCTGTTATAAATGAATGAGTGCTTCATGGTAGTGTTGAAACCTTTAGGGTAGCAGGGGTTGATAATGTAGGCTGGGTCAGATGATTCCTGGAGCATTGAGAAGAGAAAGAAAAGGTCAGAAGAAGGAATGGAGGATGGGATTGGAAATAAAAATTAGCAGTTAAAAGGGCGACAGGAAGAGACATGGGAGGATGAGATAAGAGTTTGCAAGATATTGCTTCTGCATTTACCAACACCATCCATATAAAACATGACTTTTGCCATGAAATGCTGATGTCAATACAAACTTAACATTTTTTTCTCAAGACATGATGCTTCAGCACCACTACAAATGTATACCTGTAACATACAGTACTGTATTCTCACAGCATAGCATATTTCTCCTCCTACAATACTATCAGTTTCAAGAATGAATTATAATGCATTTCTCCCAGACTAGCTTGAAGGCATTCACAGTTCGATCAATATTCTTAATAACATAATGCATCCTTGTCTCCCTCTGGCTGTTAGTGGCTCAGGGACAGCAGTGTTCACTGATCAGCTCTTAACTAGGCATTAATGGATCTTAGCCTGCATACATATACACTGACACAACAGAAACACATAAGCAAATTCAAGAAAGAGTCCTGTGAGTCCTAGTGAGTACCTGGGTAAGTACACACACATACACGTGCCAAAAAACACAAAGAAAAGCTTTATACCTGGACTACTTTATCCATAACCCTCTTCTCAGCCTCATTCTTGCCATAGCAGAGGAAGCTGTGTGTGTAGACATTGTAAGGGTAACCATAGAGTTTGACATGCAGGTAGTCAGGCCCTGTGAGATTGTCCTGGACTGCAAAGGCAATCTGTGTAGACGCTCCACCAAGGTCCATGGATCCCACTGTCTTTGCCCCTTCAGGGCGTATATAGGTGTTCCACCGATTTTTCTGCAAATATAATGGAAAATATGAATATAAAAACTATATGATGGCCCTGTTTGTAAATCAGTATACAGTGTTTTCTTCTTTTTATATTTAAATATTTGGATCAAGCACACTTTGACCCACCTGTGTAGTATGATTGACAGGAGAGTAGGGAGGGAAGATAGATAGATAGATAGATAGATAGATAGATAGATAGATAGATAGATAGATAGATAGATAGATAGATAGATAGATAGATAGATAGATAGATAGATAGATAGATAGAGTTAATTTCTAAATTACCTCTAGGAAGTTTCCCTTGAGGTAGTTGACAGTAATCCACCCATACAGCCCCTCTTCCTGACCAGTAATAATGGAGGCATTTTGGAAGTCGAATGGAAGGGAGATCAGATATTCTCTGAGACTTGCCAGGATTTCATTGGACCTCTGTTCATCCTCCTCCCTACAACCAAAGCACAAAAATGAATAGGATTATAGGTGCTTCTCAAAGTGGTCAGTAGCAGTCAAAAATAGAAACAATGATATTAAACTCCAAAAAACATCATCCATAGAATGTATTGTTTATTATCCATAAGATTCACACAAATCTACATGGAGGGTTTAGACTTCATTAAAGCAAAGAAATCCACCCTGGGACTAGGATAATACTTTTATGACCTGTATTGCTCAGTAAGCATATTGTGTAATTAGCCACTACTGTGAGAAGATCCCAAATAGGGATATCCTAGCATCACTGCTTTGGGTGTTGCTATAATCTTGTCCCAGCCTGCATTGTAGACCTGTTTTCATTGCCAGCCCTCCTTGTGACTGAGTGAGCTTTAGGAAAACATGTGGTATACAGGTGAAGTTAAACTGCTCTGATCTTTCCTGTCACCCTTTAATACATTATAAGCAGTGTTGGGGAGACTTAAACTGCATGTAGTTGAACTACATAGCTTAACTACAATTTGCTGTAACTTGCTGGTAGTTAAACTACATTCATATTTTGTCCTGCTTCAAGTATTTCAACTACTTTTTGGGTCATTTTTTGTAGTTTAACTACTCAATTTGGCCAATAACATGACATATTTTCTATTAAAAAAAAACACCCATATAATATAAATGTTATTTTACCATTATTGTGTTCCAGAACTCTCTTTAAAAAAAGGCATGAATCATGTCATGACAAGCCAACATTGTTGTTCAAGACACACCGATCTAGAATATGTCTACCTCTTTGTATTTTTTATTACATTTTTTGTTGACTGATTTACATTTCTGGGTATTGGGGTAGGATTTTCATTTTCTCTTTATATTACCCAACATGTCTATAGATTACCCAATATGTCTATGGTGAACCTACAGTATGTTGACCAAAAATGTCATCTTTTTTTCTTTAAAAAAATAAAACTGAGTTGAGAGGCATATTTCTGCTGGCTATTATGTTTTGTTTCATATAAACCACATGTTGATTTATTTAACGCTGAGTTAAATGAGTATAAACAGTATAATTAGTTGCTAAAGCTACAAACTACATTTCTCCAGGGGTAGAAATGTAGTTTGTTCAACCTACTGCCAGGCTGAACTACATGTAATTTTACAAGCTACGCTTGCAAAGTAGCTTCCCCAACACTGATTATAAGTAACTGCTAGCGAATACCCTGAAGCTAGCTTGTTTCTGCATTTCCTTACTGTAACAGCCTCATTCCAGCAGTAGCTCCCAGAAAGAGAAGTGTGGTGTTGTGTTTTTTAGCAGGAATGGCTTCGGTGATGTTCTTCATGCAGGCTTTGAAGGCTTTCCATGATTCAGCATCCTTCTCAGAGTCAACTTTCATCGCTGAGATACCCTCACCTGTAGGCACAAGGCGAAGCTAGAATCATATTTTTAAATTCTGCACAAAATAAATTAGATAAAATATCCAAGTAAATGTGTTTTTAACATTTCAGTTGAATACAGGTTTAAGGAGCTTTGATTACATTTATTTTCTTTTTCTAACATTTCCATGTATTTATACATAACTCAATACAGGAAAATGTATGTCATATAAAAGCTGTAATTTTCTCTTCTCGATGTATGTATAAAGACTCACCAGCAACTTTACAGTTCATTATCTGAGTCACCACTCCTGTTTCATTTTCCTTCTCCCCTGGCCACTCGTAAAGGTACACGTTGGAGCGAGATGAACCGGAGTCTATCACTATGCCATACTAAAGAGAGAAAGAAAGGTTACAAGGTTTAATTATTTATTTTGGTCTATTTGACTATGTTTGGTAAAACACATGAAGCCCTATAGTATATTTTGCTGTTGAAGCTGCTTCAAACCCCACCCCCGACTCCAAAACCCTCCTTAAAAACCACACATGGTCCATCAGGACCATCATCCATCACCAAACTGACTGATGAGAAACTTCCTTCCCCTGACCCTGACCTGACATCTGGATAGTGTCTGGCAACACATTCACAATGGAAGATGAGTAAGAGTTGAAGAATGTGTATTTGAATACCTGTCTCTGTCTCTCTCTTCCTCTGTGCGGATGCATTTTGAGCACTTAATGTACTTTTAAATGTGAAAGTGAAAAGACTTTTAGCCAAAGGGTAAATGTGTATCTGCGGGCATGTGTTCACCTCTAAAGTGTACTCTTTAAAACTCCAGGTTTTCTGGATAACGGCGACAGCTATGAGGGCTGCAATACCGGTGAAGAGGAAAAGCAGCACTCCTGCTATGCGACACTTGTAACCCGTTTGCTGCTTGGAAGCCATTTCCTGTAGGTAAGAAAAGAAAGAAAACAGTGTGTGGTTCTCACTAAAAGCATCTTGGCACTCAATGCAATGACATGTTGAAAGGTTTATAAAGTGATGATTAGTAATAATAGTAAAATGTATTTACTTTTAAGATGCACAAAATGCTGCATTAACAGTATTGAAGGCAAACTAAGCAATATCAACACATAAAAGGAAACAAACAGTGCTGAGGTAGTTTAAGATTATCTTTGATGATCTTTTTTTATTGAACTTTTCTCACTTATTAAAACCTCACACATTTAGCCTCAGAATCTCAAAGGTTGTGCATTTATATAAACTGTCATTCTGTGTTTAATTCTTCCTGATGGTAATGAGGAAGGCGTTCACTCCTAACACTGATATCTAGAACAAATACATTTACACCAAGCTGCAGGCCTTGCAGAAACACTCACCTCACAGAAAGATTACTTTTTCGTCAAATCTCTGTCTCATTCATAAACATGGCATGCCAGAACTCATTCTGTTCGAGTTTCAAGTGTATACTCAGTGACAGAAAAGAGCGTTTCTTGCCAGATCAGCCATGTGTGCTTTGATGAGGAAAATCTGCACATCCACTTGGTTAAAAAAATGTTTCCAATATGTAAGGCTCTTGCTCTTGTACTGGCCTCTCACAAGCATCTCTCAAGTAGGACACAGAGTAGTATAGAGCGCAATATGGCAGCAATTACGGGAACACTCAATCTAATTTTCTGCTTTGTTCCACCATCCTTCCATGCTATTAACACCTTCAGTTTTCACTGGTATGTGTTGCATGTGAATATTTATATTGAAAACAGCCATGCTTTGTTATGTAATAGTAAGGACTGAATATATTCCATTTAAAATAGTAAGGGGGAAAATTACCCTAACCCTTTTCTTTCTTGAAAAAGTGCAACATGATCCTGTGTTTGAAGCAGTGTTTGGTTGCATAAATGAAAGCATAAATGGTTGCTTTGGTGTAATTTGGGGTAATGCAGCATGATAACTACAACCTTGTGTGGGTGTAAAACTATTAGGTAGTGCTGCATCAGCCTTGTCACAGGTGTAATTATCAGACTGTTAGACATTTTGTACAGTGAGCAGATCTCTATCATTCACTCTTTTTTTCCTTTAAGCTATATAAATCTAAGATAAATATTTGACTTCTGCATTGTCATCAATGTGTGACAACAGTGCGATGACAATGTTTGTTATTCTTTTAATTTCCAGGACTAAATGTCACCACAGTAACTTCAGCGAAAACACGCAAGTCATAGCTGTAAGACAAGGTGTGATTACCACCTGAGGACATGCCAAAAAACATATGTCATGTCCCCTATGTGTGCTGTCAAATTATGTCAGGCTTGTTATTCGAAACATAAGAAATCAGAGAATGTCCGTCTGCTTTTCTGCTATTTACTTTTTACCTTTACTTAGACACGTGCCATATGTGTGAAATTATATCCTATCATGCTGACAAAGTAAAAACAGAACATGTTATTTTCGCCCCTCATTACAGGAATGGAAATGTTTACGGCGTTATGAGACTATGACTGCTTTATGTCAAATCACAAATATAACTAAAAAACAATGTCTCAAACTGTGTGAGATAAATCTGGGGTTAAAACAAATCATCATTTGCACTATTAGAAGAAATCAGGCACAAAAAAACTCTGTAAAAGCAGCATGTAGTAACATGATCTCATTGATCTCTGGCTTTACTGGCCAGCTGGCGGTTAAACTAGTCCTTAACATCACTGTAATCCTGCTGGCTCCGGGCAGCTTGAGCAATGTCAATGACTTTACATTACCATGATTCAAGCATTTTTAAATAGCAACTCTTGTGGACAACAAGAGACAATTACAGAAGAGGTAATTGTTTTGACAAGCATTGTTTACTTCACATAGTTCAGATTCAACTCTACATTAAAATATCTGAAAATTAAATGAAAAGCAGCAGTAAAAGCAAATGAACTGAATAAAGAAAAATAATTGAATTTTACTTTTGTTAAGGTATTGAGTTTCGAACTTTGTATCTGCATTTATAATAACATTATTATAGGTAGGCGTATTATAGAACATGCATTTGGGTTCACTATATGGATGCTTCTGCTTTCTCTCTTTCTCTATTCATCCACCCCCTTGTACAACATACACCTCCTTTGCATGCTGTGTATAAAGTAAATAAAATACACAGTGCGACAGAACAAGCTCTTTAGTTTGAATGAGATTATGGGTCAACAAGAATAATCAGCAAGTCAAGTCTAAAGTTTACATTCAAACTTCAACACTGACAGAGTCCCTGTAAAGACAGCCATGTGGAAATTGGAGTCAAATGACATATTTGCACACATGCTGCTCCCTCAGCTTGTAGAGACTGGTCCTTAGGAGAGTGAAAAAGAACAAAGTGTGGCTGAACAACAAAAGCATACACCCCAGCAGATCAAGTTAAACCATACAAGACAGTTAATCACCTCAGACAATTAAACAAACTTACCAGCGTGAATGAAGCCTCTGAGCATAGGATTGCGTGTACACAGTTAAATAAATGTTTGAGAGGGAGAGGAGGTGTGTTTGAGTCCTACCTTGAAGAGCTGGTTTGTAGAGTCTAGTTGGGAGTGGGAATGAGAGTGATAGGGCTCTGAAGAAGGGATGAAGAAACAGATAAAGCAGGGGAAAAGAGAGTGCGAGGGTGTATGCTGTGAATTGGAGAGATCTAATGAGTGACTGGCCCACAGGAACAGTAGTGCTGCACCCCAACAAAATAGAGTGAGGGAGAGAGGAAACGTGGGAGGGGCATTGTATACAAACTCCACTTTTCACCACTCCCACCACACTAGTGCATCAGCGCAGACAGCCCAGGAAATAAGTCAGCAAATGATGCAGGGCTGCTCCTTATTCAGTATCTGTGGGCCATGAATAAGCAGAGATACGAGTTTTTGTGTGAATGCATTTAACAATGTGAGAAGAGTGGGGATTATACAGTTAATTGATGTAATCAATAAAATAAAGTGCTGGTTGAGTACCTGCTGCATGGGTTATCACAAAGTCAGCTCTTATTTGATTGACATGAAATGGAGGACAATGGGTGATGAAAAGCACAGTATCACCAATCAAGTGCCATCTCCAACTTCCATGTTAATTTCAAGTTCTTACAGTGACAATATGACTCATTTATCCGTGTGAGAATGTACTGTTGCAGGAAAAGAAAATTGCTATAATCCAGTGTTTGTTTTGCTCTTAAAGGCAAACAGTAAAGAGCTGAAAGCATACTTTGTGTGTGTGTGTGTGTGTGTGTGTGTGTGTGTGTGTGTGTGTGTGTGTGTGTGTGTGTGTGTGTGTGTGTGTGTGTGTGTGTGTGTGTGTGTGCGCACAGATATGCATTTGTGGCTTTGCAACACTTTCTGGAAACATGAGAACTGCTTGCATTTATGTGTCCCTCTGTCTAATATCACATTAGTAGTGAGGAGGATGCGTCAGCCAGTCCAGATCAATATCCAAAACTACTTTAACCAGTTACGACAACCCAAACAACCCTGAAAAAAATATTTTTTATTTGTTATTTGCTAGTTAATTAATTTCATCACAGCCAAAAAGACACTTCTTACCATTTGCCAACCTTGTCCACTGTACATGATGATCATAGGCAATAATTGGTGCAGTTATTGTAGGAAGTGGTGTGCCACTCTTCCACTGCTGCAAAGAACCTGTGAGGAGATGAAATGGAGGAAATTATGTATTTAAACAAACCCACATTGTTTTCCTCTCCACCAATTTCAGATGTTAAAGTCAATTTGTTAGGCACAGGGCCAGGGGGTACTACTCAGTCTCAGAAAACCATAGTATAATGTCTTCTGTGGCTCTGGAGGAGGCTTATCCAGTCTAAGGGAACTACTTAAGTGAGTAAGTGTTTCTGCTTTGGCTTGGAGACCACAAAGCTTTTACTGAAAGCCTGTTGGGGAATGCTGTTTTTATGATACTGCCACGTCATGACATGTTGCATCAAACTGTTAGTAGGATCTAACATTTTTGGATCATATGATGGACTCAAAGTCATAATCTCTTGACCCTGCTGTTTCAGTTTTCTTTTTCTTTTCTTTTTTATCTCTTGTGAGTCCCCATACATTAAGGAGAAGCAATACTAATTAAAGCTGCGAGCAGTGTTGGGTGGAACCTCGCCCCCTTGCGCACGTCGGGCCGTGGCGAAGCGGAAAGGTTTCCGTCAGGTGCATTTAGACGCATTCAGACCCGGGCATTTATTGGACACTGCAATAAGTAGATACACGTTACACACACGATCTCTCTCTCTCTGTCTGTGTAGACATTTAGACTGAGCAACTGAAATGAACTGCCACTTTGATGAATCAAACAGGAGAGGAACTTATTTCCAGTGAAACCTATAGATATGTTTGTAGTTCATGCTCATGTAATTCGTGTTTGATCTAGACTTTGACAGCAATGTCAGTGAAATAGTTGACAGACTGCACAGATATCTAAAATCATAACAATACAGTCAATAAACTTGAACTACAATCAAAAAACTTCCTTATCAGGTATCATGACACGTTTTCTCCACTGGGTGGCACACTAAGACCACAAATGAACCTGGCTGAGCCAGCTGCATACAAACACACAGTCGTTGCCATGGTAGTTAACGACTGCAGAGCATGACAACAGAGCATGCACAGACAGAATGGAGATTCGGGATTGAATGGGAGAGGAACAGGGTGCACATGTGGGGCCGCAGATCAAAAAGTATAAAACATAGCCAGACCAAATTACACACATCTATAGATGAGACTTGTGACGTTTGAATGAAGTCTATAGCTGAAAGTATGCAGGAATAATATATATATTTTGAAAAAGCCTGAAAAATCGTCCACAATCATACATTTAAAGGCAAACTGTGCACTTCCTGTTGGATTTAGGTCAGTGGTGTCAGTGCGTGATTTGTAGGTCTTGATAAGACAAACAATTGAGTTTTGGTTTGATCTTTCTACGACATTCCTATCAGGCGTAGTGGCCGTTTTACTGTTTCTAGGTGGCGCTAGAGAGTTCGACATTGTTTGTTTTTCCATTTTATTGAACTTATGGCCAGACCTGATGTGCGTGTTGAATTTGGTCTGTCCTGGAGCATGTTTAGGTGGTCAAATTTAGGGTCAAAGTGGCATTAGACTCTCCTCCCATTCATTTTCTATGGGAGCGTTTTGGCGAGGGTTTTTGGGCACTTGACCTTTGAGGGCTTCTAAAATCCAAACCGGACGAGTAATGAAAAAGTTGCTCAGAACTTTTGTGCAGCAGGGTGTGCTAAGTGAGCTATTTAAATTTGAAGCCGCCACGATGAACGCCCTCAGACAAGATAATGTTTGTAGCAGGCCAAGAATCGTCGAAAATCCCACATGTAACAGCAAATTGTGCACTTCCTGTTGGATTTAGGTCAGGGGTGTCAGCGCGTGATTTGTAGGTCTTGATAAGACAAAAAATTGAGTTTTGGTTTGATCTTTCTACGACATTCCTATCAGGCGTAGTGGCCATTTTAGTGTTTCTAGGTGGCGCTAGAGAGTTCAACGTTGTTTGTTTTTCCATTTTATCAAATTTTTCTTGCCTCCAGGCAAGGGCAGGACTCCCTTCTGGAGTCCTCGCCCTCTTGCCTTTCGGCTCGGTCCCTAAATAGTTGTATTTATAGTAATAGTCGAATTATATTGCTTTAACATACTCTATACTGCCCTCGCAAGGAGAAGTCCAATTCCACTGCTAGACAGTTAGCGAACAGATTATTGCAGTTCTCCAATAACCACAAGGCTTAACTTTTCTTGGTTGGTTTATTAAGGAGCCACAATTATTTCTAACTTTAAAACTGTAAAAACACAAAATACAAACATAAATCAATATTTAAGCAGTACTATCACACTATTACACAACACAGTGTACATAACATTAAACATGCTGCATCACAGTGAGCTAGCTACTACTACTACAGCTATGCTAGCAATCAATTAAGCCATTACTTGAACAAAACATAGATAAAACGAATGCAAAGCAAATATATAATAACTATACTATTGAACAATGCATAAATTAATAATACTTACGGACAAATAGTGTCCAAGGCAACAATTGTAAATTATAACAACAGGAGTAGCAGCAGGCATATGTGCTCTCTGTCTTAGGTTGGTAAAACTAAGGGAAATTCCCTGCTCTGTAACTGTTGCTACTAAAATAACCAAAAGGGGGCACTGTAGTGCATGAAAATATGTTACTACTTAAACCAAAAGGCAGAACATACTCATTAACACCTTTATCATGCATTAGTTTCCATGAGTGGATGTTTACTGTATAGTGAATCATTTGCACTTTATGACCCTGATTTACTAAGATCCCAAATAAAGGGTACTAAATTGCGTGGTGTGCACAGTGCAATAGATTGCGTATTTCGTTTGCAGCTGGTCTTACTGCCTGGCTCTTCGCCTCTACATCGTAAGCCGACATGCAGCCAAGTGTTGTCGTTTTGAGTTGTCATTGTTTTTGGGTAATACATTACATTACTTTAATTGTACATCTCCACAATGTGCTCGACCTAATACCCTGACAGAAATAATTTTCTTCTTTTCTCTTCTATACTCTCTCCTCTTCTTTAATGCTTAATATCACAGTGGCTGCTTTATGAATCCAGATGACTCTTTCACTTCTCATCATGTTGGTGGTCCTCTGATATCTGGACTGACTACAAAGAAGACACTGATGGGGCCCGTCAAAGTGAATTACATGTCTGATTCACTGGGCACTGAATGAAGATAAAGTATTTTTAGCAGCCTAAAGTGAGATCTGAGACCCACTGGTCTGAATGAACCGGAAAGAGAGAGTGTGAGAATTAGATTTGCACTGAGAGGGGAGACAGAAGACAGGCAGAGAAGTCCTATTTAACTGAATGTATTTCAGGCCTCCTGGTTACAGATTACACACCTACCTCACAACAGTCTTGCCCAGTTGCCTAATAGAAGTTAAGGTCCACTCCAGTGTTGCTGTCTGGGACATGATTTAGATGCACAAGCTCTGCTTCTGCTCCAAGTTAAACTCCTGCAACACTAATGTAAGACACATGTAAGATGTCAGTAAGGTTGAGTGAATCATACTGTTTGTGTCCTTGAGCTCTGACTAATGTGGCGACTGCATTACCTTCTTCTATAAACCTGTCAAGCAGAGTGCAAGGGGCAGAGTGCAAGTGTATTCTGCAATTTCAAACACTCACCAATTTTGAAAAAAAAAAAAAAAAACATTTAGTACTGCAGCATATAAACATTATAGGTTTGTGTTTGTTTTGTTTGTTTGTTTGTTTGTTTGTTTGTCTTTTTTGGCCTTGCTCCAGAGCTCAAGGTGGTAATGAGGAGTGGGTGTGGATTAAAATAAGATCAGCTCATTTTAAATGTAAAACACATTTCATGAATCCAAAAAAATTATTTTTTAAATATATTATCTAAATCATGAACATAACACAAATGTTTCTAAGTATTTTATCAACAAACAGAAACTGACTTATTTAAGTTTTCGCAACTTTCCACCTGTAAGAGATGTTTTAGCTCTGAATAGATATTGCTAACGGATGTTAATGTTAGTGAAAAGACCTAAGTTAGCCACATGCATGGCCAGTGTTTAAACATATTCAATGGAAAATTAACACCGATTTAATAAATTATTCTTTTTGTTGCTAATATTATTACAATGGATGTGCATGTTAGAATTTAGGACTTAACCAGCGTTGAACTAATCCTGTCTCGAAACTAATGTGTACAGTATTTACCATTAGAGCCTGGAGGAAACAAACAGGTCTGTACAGGACTGTTTATTAGTAATAAAGACGCAAATTACACACTACAGACCGCATGTTTGACTACATTTTTAGTGAGAAACCTGCACCAGACTAACTGGATCCACACTGATGGCATGCAGTATAAAATTACAGGTAATGAACACATGACTAATGGGCAAAATACTCACCACTTTAGTGGGGTCTCAGATTTTTTCGATTCTGCTGTACTTGGATGTGAAACCTTTGATTTGTCACACAGCTGTATGTATTTAAGACCTGACATCTTCAGTGAACTGATCACTAAAGCTTTCTGTGCTGTATTCAGAGTGAGGTACAAGTAGCCAACGTACTAGTCTGTCGTCATCTGATCACAGACGTCCAGCTGAACAGATTCCTTGATCTATGGCAGTGAGTGAGTATGTTTAATAACAGATAATAATGTTGTTATGTTATAATGTTGACAGAAAAATGACCCCAGAAAAGCTGCAGTCACAACATGTATATTTGGTTAGATTGATGGATCACTGTTCTGTTCCTGTTCATTGTGCTGTAGCTTCTCACAATAAGTTCAATACATAATTCACTGAGGGGACTGTGAAGCAACACTGAGTCAGATGATTTCTTATTTTAATATATAAACATGCCATCAATGAGACAATGTCAGTGTGATAAATTGAAGAAAGGGCATATGATAATGTTAAACAAACAGATTAATTGATGGAGCACAGTGAACAGCAGTTTCTTAATTTTGGCATTTACTTTGACATTTTTATACACTCATCTTCTGACTCAGCAAACTATCCCACAGTTGCATCACAAGCTGAGGCAAGGAAAGTTTATATGTATCACATCTTCACCATCTTCAAGGAACAAGAATGTATATCCCGACGGCATACCAGATCAGGTCAGGCTGATACCATGGAGTCTGAATCTGATAAAAAATGTAAATGGCATGAGAGAAATCATTACATCAATGACACTTTCAATGATTAACCAGCCAAGTCCTGCCGAAAACATACATATAGTTACTTTACACAGAAAGACAGTTTCTGGTCTCAAACTCAACTCAAGTCAGTACCTCCTGAACAAAGTAATATGTGTTGAAATGTTCCTCTGTAAAATTTAAAATAAAAAGATTGAATAAGAGAACATGCTACAAACTGTCACACAGAGAGTGCAGCAGCTGGAACCAAATGCAGGAGACAAACAGTTGGGGTTGATTTCAGTTCTGCTCGTAGTTTGTTCCAGTTGTGTGCAGCATAACAGCTACAGTAAAAGCTGCTTCACCATGTTTAGTTTGAACTCTGGGCTCCACTATCTGACCTGAGTCAGTAGATCTCAGAGCCCTACTGGGTTTATATTCTACTAACATGTCATTCATGTATTCTGGACCTAAACCATTTAGTCATTACTATACCAATAGCATAACTTTAAAATCTATTCTATAGCTGACTGGGAGCCAGTGTTAAGACTTTAGAACTGGAGTAATGTGCTCTGATCTCTTTGTTCTGGTCAAAACTCGAGCTGCAGCGTTCTGAATGAGCTGCAGCTGTTTAATGCTTTTTTGTGGGAGTCCAATATGAAGACCGTTACAGTAGTCGAGTCTACTGGAGATGAAAACATGAATCAACTTCTCCTGGTCTGTTTGAGACATAAAACCCTTCACTCTGGATATGTTCTTAAGCTGATAGAAGGCTGTTTTGGTGATTGATTTGATGTGACTGCTGAAGGTCAGATCTGAGTCTATCAGCACGCCAAGGTTTCGGACCGTCCCTAGTTTTTAGAGAGAGTGACTCGAGATGTTTACTGACGGCAATCCTCTTCTCTTTATTGCCAAAAACAATGACCTCAGTTTTGTCCTGATTTAATTGAAGGAAATTATGGTTCAATCCAATTTGTTACTTGCTCTAAACAGTGACACAATGACTGTAGTGGACTGTAGTCATCTGGGGACAGTGTCACACTGGGCAGAAACAAGCATAACCCTTAAGGTCTATAAAAAGTTAAACATAGATTACTGTTGACAAAAACACGAAACAGTTAAAGTTGCATTGTAAAGGCTGCATATAACAGGACAATTTGCAGACTGTCCTATCAATGTTACTCAGTTTCTACGGGGTTATTAATGTGTAGCAAAACAGTATCTCGAGTGATCCCTTATTACAATCTGCTACCTCTCTCATCCGTCCTTCTCCCACTCAGTCCAGTTCAACAAACACGGAAAATGTCTAAGGGCATCTGGTGGACTGGTGGATAATCACACCCAAGGAACGCAGAAGCAAACTGTGACTGGATCATGATACAAACATGCAAAGCCTCTTTTGTCTGCCCCCTATTTGACCATGCAGAAATATAAATTATGGCATTTAAACAAAGCAGTGATCAGCTTAAAATTGGTTTCAGTATTGCATGAACCGAGCACTCTACATGATGGTAGAAATTAGGCTGATGTGATTCACATGTTAAATCATCAATTTCGTTGTTGTTGTCATGGAGAATTAGTTTATCAATGGTTAACCTCGAAGCTTGGCCAAGGAGAATCAAAGTATTATCAATACACCGATCTGATGCCACCATGATTCCATTACTGCCCCTACAGTAGTGGAATTTGCCTATTGGTTTTGTTATTCTACAAACAAGGACAGATACCCATCTGTGATTTTAGTGAGTCAGACAGTCTTATCCTCTGATCTTGGTTGCCATAGCAATGCTGTGCCACCATTATCAAAGTGACTCCTGTTTTCCCTATAACATCACGGACAGTTGCCTTCACTATCTCAAGAAGAGAAGCAGTATGTCTCTCTGCCAAGATGATGATCTTGCCTTTACTGTGAACTCAAAGCACATGCTGCACCCTACATACGAAAATTCCCTAACAATTGTAGTCCTAGTTTCTGGTTTAGCAGGATATACAGATAAAGCTCCACTGTAGTTTATCTCAAAGCTTGTCTCGCAAAAATATCAAATAATGTTGCAACCTGTTCATTAATTAGTACTTTTATTTTTGATGAGTCACATTGATTTTAAAAGTGTCGAATACATACATTTAAATTTAAATTTTACATCATGTGGTATTTAATATAAACGACTTTGTTAAAGTTGGAGGACATTTATGTGGAGGTGTTCACAGCCATCTTTCTCAGTGTCATACACCTGATAGGTTCATTGCCTGTAAATGTATACAATCACTGCAAGCCATCAGTTAGGATTAACTTAATGTTAGACATGAGCTGTCAATCACATTCTCGGTGGCCAGAAGAAAAAAAAAAACTCAACCAAGAACAAACCTGAGGACTGAGATCAAAGGGTGAAAAGACACATAAAAGCAGAGAAACACACCAAGAATCAACATAAGCAATTTTACACAATATGTACAAGAGTACATGATTGCAGCTTTGGCTTCAAGTTTCTGTTTTCTTGTTTTTAAAATTCTATTTTTAAATCAAATTTTTTGCAGAATTAGTTTTCTTCTTGGTATGGGGTTCATGTTTATGATTTAAATAATATATTTATAGTATTTAGTTTTTATGATTTTTATGTTTACATAAGCTGACCTCATTTGTATTACATAAGGGGGCAGGTGCAAGCACTGCTCTCAAAATGTACCCACCCAGATTGAACTGGTGGCGTTCCAGCTCGCTTGTCTAAACTTGAGGCCACCACTGCCCATTTGTGTTCATAAATTGCTAGTTGGTGCTATTTAAAAACTTCCGATAACACTGTGGGAGGTCTCCACTGTTGTCTGAACATGTTAAAAATCTGGAAAAATAACTTCAGCACACTCCAGAATTCTAAACTCAATTTGCATTTTGCATTAAAACACAATAAAGTATATTTTTTAAATATGTTGAAATTCTGACAAGATCAGTTGAGCCCATTATTACATGCATAGGAAATGTGATATCTTCATAAATGACTACAATCACAACACTATTAACCAATCTACTAGTGGACTGTGTTATATATGTTATATAATGCTTCTTCCTTTATTGTGCTTAAGGTTTTTTAACAAACCTCAAGAACCAAATACAATGATATGTAATGCAACTGTGCTCATATGCTCCTATGTGTTGATGTTTTATCATGCTATTAAATGTGACAAATTGTAACTATGTTTATGTAAAAATAATATACATATTATTCCATAATGACTTTTCAGTGCTGTGGGGACTGGACCATTGCTGCATCCTATGAACAAATCTTGGCATCATTATTGTAATGCCAAAAAAGCAATGCCATATTATATTCTATAGCTATAATGTTAAGCTCAGTCTGAGATACTTTTATTGTTATTTATAGTGATGAACTATCAGTCAGACATGTATGTGTGCCTCTTATACGGCCTGAAAGAATACATTTGAGTTGCTTGTTAATTCAAGTCTTGTAGCTGCGCTATTGTTTTTCCATCTCCAAATGTACTGTTAGACAATCAATAATAGGATATTCTGTTTTGTCAATGTTTGTTTGTCTGTTTTGTTCACTGTAACAAAACAACATCATATTTTTTTTTTATACTTTTGTTAACATACATTTATTAGAGAATTGCAATATTCTCCTTGGAGCCTGAAAGGTTTTAACTTTCTTAACTAAGTGGCAGTTCCATCAGCCTCAGTCAAACTATTGACAGTTTTCTGTGATTTGGAGAGCTTCCTGGTGAAGTCCTTGCTAATTGTATGTGTGTCTCTGCTTTCAAAATCCACCCCTATGAATCTCTGCCGCAGCCTAGGGTGAAAGTGTTGTGGCCATGTTGTGGCTAAATCAATTAGAGGACACAGGCACTTCTAATCCACAGAATGACACAGGCCTACGCCATTCAAATATTTAAAATACTGAGCAATGGTTTATAATGGAGCTTGCTCTGTCTTCTTCTCTCTCAATTGATTTCTTGCTCATTTCATGTTTGCTCACCTATACTGTCTGACTCTTGCTCAATATCAATCAATCAAGCAATATTTATTTATATAGCGCCAAATCACAACAAAAGTCATCTCAAGGCACTTTACACATAGAGCAGGTTCTAAACTGTACTCGTCAGGTTTAATTTTAAAGAGACCCAACATTCCCACATGAGCAAGCATGAGAAAGCACAGACAGCTCCGAGGAAGAAGTTTAGGTTATTGAATGCATTAATAGTACATGAATGTTAATGGATATAGATGGATGGATAGATAGAGAGAGAGAGGAGGAGAGAGGAGCTCAGTGTCTCATGGGAGTCCCCCGGCAGTCTAAGCCTATAGCAGCATAAACTAAGAGCTGGTCCAGGACAAGCCTGGCCAGCCCTAATTATAAGCTTTATCAAAAAGGAAAGTTTTAAGCCTACTCTTAGATGTAGAGAGGGTGTTTGCCCTCCGGACCCAATCTGGAAGATGGTTCCACAGGAGAGGAGCCTCCCATTCTACTTTTAGAGATACTAGGAACCACAAGTAAGCCTGCATGCTGGGAGCGAAGTGTTCTGGTAGGTACATAAGGTACTATGAGCTCTTTAAGATATGATGGAGCCTGATCATTAAGAGCTTTGAAAGTGAGGAGAAGGATTTTAAATTCTCTTCTAGATTTTACAGGAAGCCAATGCAGTGAAGCAAAAATGGGAGTAATATGATCTCTTTCTAGTTTTTGTCAGAATGCATGCAGCTGATTTCTGGACCAGCTGGAGAGCCTTTATAGACGTGTTAGGGCAGCCTGATAATAATGAATTACAATAATCCAGTCTAGAAGTAACAAAAGCGTGGACTAGTTTTTCAGCATCATTTTGAAACAGAATGTGCCTGATTTTTGTAATATTACGCAGATGAAAAAAGGCAGTCCTTGAAATTTGTTTTATGTGGGAATTGAAGGACAGATCCTGATCAAATATAACTCCTAGGTTCCTTACAGTGGTGCTGGAGGTCAGAGTAATGCCGTCCAGAGTAGTTATGTCATTAGATAATGTGTTTCTAAGGTGTTTGGGGCAAAGCACAATAAGTTTTTTTCTGAGTTTAGTAGCAGGAAGTTGCAGGTCATCCAGGCCTTTATTTTTCTTAAGGCATGTTTGTAGTTTGGTTAACTGGTTGATTTCACCTGGCTTTATTGATAGATATAATTGAGTATCGTCTGCATAACAATGAAAATGTATTGAGTGTTTCCGAATATATATATACAATATGTGCCAACCACAGCAATTGATGCAATATGTTTGGTATTTTTGTATTTTAATAACACGTAGAAAATGATCCTACTCTGCGACCTTACTATTTGAATGTATTCAGTATCATTATGCTACTATTAAACTTATTTATCTAAATAAATATTCTAATAATAAAATACCCTCAGGTCACAGTTCAGAGGCATATAGAGGCCTGTATCCAATCTCACCAATAGCGGCACTGAAGTTTTGAAGCACTGAATGTGCTATCAGAAAATAACATATACATTGCAGATATATCAACAGATCCACAGATGTGCATACATTTGTACAGGCATTCATACTGAGGGGCACCATTTTAATAAAAACTGCTTCATCAAGTCTCTAATGTATGGGCTTATTATGTGTGGGCTAGTGCACTTTAAACCCAAGTCCGTCCACTTCACTTCCCCAGCCCCTCCCTTTCTCAGTCCATCTCAGCAGAGCTGGCTCCATGTGGTACCCACTGTCTTTATGGTGATGATGCTACCATCCCCTGCCACTGCAATACTCAATATTACAGGGAGACATTCCAAGTCGAGATGTAACTCAACCCCATATCTCTTGCATACTAAAACTGTGAAATAACACTCATCACGCAACGATTGAATTATCAGAAAGGAAACACTTATCATAATAGAATTGTAAGTATTAGTGTTAACATCAATCAGTGCACAGTACAACATAAGGCCTTAAATGCTGTCCATGTAACGTGATCTCTGAGGTCTCTAGTGTAGTTGTGACTTCAGATTCAGTTATGCGCTGATGGCTACTAGATCATAATGTTTTCCCCTCTGATGCCTCCCAAGTGAAAAAGTGTCTGTGGCGAGCATTCAACCAATAACCTCAAACAATAGATGTGTGGAGGCTGCTGAGTCTGGTGTGGTAAACAATGGAGCTGACATCATGTGTTGGAATGGATTATGACTCCGGGACTCTGTTAATGTATTATACATCATCTGGGCTCAACAGCAGGATTGTGTCAGGATTTTTCTTTTGTGGCAAATATGGATGTGGACAGCCCCAAACTTTAAAAGTGAAAGCATAATGCCCATACATTAACTTAATAGTTGAAAACAGTCGAAAAATTCTACTGTCACAACACACGCTACAATCTCTATACAGACACACCCTCAATGTTCTCTGCCTTATGCTTTCATATGCAGCAAGTCAGTCTCTGTGGCCAGACTCCTTCCTTGGTTACATTAATTTGACCTGACCAGCAGCAGAATCTCTCTAGATAAAGATTTGATTATATTTCCCAGACATGTTTTAGGGAATAAGAACTCTGCTTGAAATAAAAATTGGTGTTTGAAATGTTCATTACCTTAAATTTAAAAAACAAAAAACAAAAACAAAACCTTTCAAAAACCTGAGAGATACAAGATGTCCAAAGATGTCCTCCATTCTCAGTGTGTGTTCACTGGAGGCTTCAAGCTTCCACATCACACTTGTGGAAGTTGTCTACTGGCCTTCGATGGTCTCTAAACTGGTTGTGATGTCACAAATTATGCTCATAGGTGCATTTCCATCTTCAGCAGATGAATGTGAATTCAGCTTTCTAATATCAAATTCTGCATATACATAATTTGCTAAAGTCATGCTCAAATATCCAACCAAAGGAACAAAGAGAAATATACATTTTTGACCAGAAGGGGTAAAAATAGATTTTTTTTAAAAACAAGTAATTGATAAAAGCTCTTTAAACTTGCAAAGACTGATTTATTTTTTTCAGGCCATTTGGATGCTGCAGAAACACGCTCTTCACAAAACTGACATACAGTATAGGACAAACTTGTTTGCAAACTGTTGCCCTTTTCCACTTCCATCAGATATGGAGCAACATTAGTATTAATTTGAGGTTGTTTCTGTGGCCACCCAATATCAGTAAGTCCAAAAGTCCAATATTCATTATCCATTTAGCACTGTTTTTGTCTCCACCAGCTCCTGAGCCAAATATCTAGCTTTAGCTCTGTAGCTAATTATTTAACTATGTACCCCAGAAAGTTGCTAAGATGTCTGTATGCTGTTTGGTGCTGGACAGGAAGAGTACAGCAGTGTTAGAGCTTTTCTCTGGAACGACAGTCATTAGTGTGTGTATACTGTATATCACTACAAGTGACCACTTTTACATACAAGTACTAATGAGATCAATTGTTTATATAAAACTATCACATCATTTTACCATATTGCACACTTGTTTTAGCATTAGTGTGGTAGCTAACTGATACTGGTGTATCAGTTAGTAATGAGATTAAAAATAATCTACATCTACATCTATAAAGATGTAAAGGTAAAGTGAGCTCATGAAAACATGTTAAACTAGATAATCAATACTGAACTGTAAGTGATTTCAATGAATAGGCTTACTACCAAACTTACTACTAAACTTGACACTCTCGTCCCTGCAAGTATAATGTGTGAGTGTAGTCTTTTGTCATTTGTCGCTCGTCATTTGCCTGCGTTTCATTAAAATGAACAGTACAGCAAACCTAAATCTTGTACTTTGTTGAATTTACAGATTTTAAAGACGAACAGTACAGCAGACCTAAATCTTGTATCATGTTAAATTTACAGATTTTCAAGACATACCCTACACAAGGCTTACAAGACTGCATTTGAACAGGGCGAAGCTACAACCCTGAACACAAATAAGTTAGGCTAACTTGATAGCTGTGACATGATAGTTTTTCTGCTTTGCTTGAAGAAGGCATTTTAATCTACTCGAGAGTAAAGTCTGCGCTCAACACACAAATATAGTAACAGTGTCTTTACATAGTACACAAAAGTTTATTTGACCCCCACACTGTATTGACTGTTCAAAGGCCAGGTCATGAGTCGTAGTGTATCCGTTGGTGTCAGTATCAGCAGCATATTTTGGGATGTGGGTCATCCAATAATAACTGACTGTTAGCTGAGGTTATGCCTCTTACCTGGCAACATGTTTAATGGCGACCTCTTGTGGGTAAACGGAGCAACTGCAGTTCTCAGGACCTTGTGGAAACTAGTATAGATTTGGGTATACAGAGGAAGAAAAACACTTGTATTTTAAGGTATGGTCAAGATGGATAAAACAATCAACAAATATGTACCGTGGTTCTACAACATACTTGTATTGTCTGCTTTACAGTGCCATGTATCAATCCACTCAACCCAAAAAGCTCAAATAATAGTGATTCTAATAGCATGGGACTCAGACAATCACTCACGGTAGTCAGTAATGAAAAAAGCACCTAGCAAAGAGGCTTTCACTGAGGGAGCATGTGCAGATATTTCCAGTCATTGCAGTCAATATCAATTTAAGTAGTTAGACTGATATGCTCTGTTAAATAACATTGTCTTTAGACATGGGAATTTATATTTCTGAAAAAAAAGTAATGTACAAGTCATATTGCTTGATTTGATTTGGTTTTTGTCACGCTTCAATCCTCCAAATTGGCTCGGAAACCCAGCCTGTTTTTTATAGCTAAAAAAGTGTGTGTGTGTGTGTGTGTGTGTGTGTGTGTGTGTGTGTGTGTGTGTGTGTGTGTGTTTGTGTGAGCTAAATGCTTTTTTTTAACTATACATTTGTAAATCTGCCCAAACATTCCTCTGTGTGCATGTAAGAACTGACATTTCACTCAGTAACTCAAGTGAACAGTGTGTCTCGTAAAAGCACATGTTTTATTCATACAGGTTGTGCAGGTCAAGTGCACTATGTTTGGTACAAGGATCTTTGTAATAGCGTTGTTATGTCCCATGTGTCCCATCATTCAATTTTACAGTCTAGTCAGGACAGTCCTTTCTCTTTGCCATTTTCTCAACCAGCTGTAATGTGATAGTTGTTCTGCAGATCACACACATTACTAGAGACCAATTCTTCTTGTATACAGCTAGTCTTGTATCATAAAGTTACAAGCAGAATGAACTAAATCTAGCATTTGAAGAAAGTGAATGAGCAGGTCCATAATCGGGGCTAGAATTAACCTCTAATACCGAATCCTCATCTGTATTTATAGAACGCTGGCCTTTGTCCTCAGGGATTAAGATGCTCAGAGGAGGCTGAGAGGCCCAACGTGATGGTTCATGTTCGTCGTGTGTGTGTGTTTCTATGCCTGTCACATTTAATTGATTACACTGCAGTAGAGGGACAGCGGAGGTGCATTACACTCACACAACCTCCGATCAGATCCAGTGGTTTCACAAGGCTATTTGTGCTGTGTCTAACATGTTGTGTTCTCTGTGACTGGGTTGCTATTTTAGAGCCACACTACAGTCACAGTTCCGAGTTTCATCCCTCTGGTATTTAATTAGTACAGTGCATAGAATTCAAACCCTGTGCAGACTACAATCGACTTTATTGAATGAACCCATGTAATTTCATGCAGAACACAGCCAAGCCCAAAATAAAAAAAACCCCACCTTGATCATTAAAAGCAGCGTACTTCAAAACAATCATAGAACTGACAACATTACATCACTGAGTTACACGTCTCCTGGAAAAGAGATGTGAGGGCAATCAGCAACCCACTAACCATGATGACAAAAATATAATGACAGCCGGCAGGGTTATTGTTCTTGATTTAAAGCTTTAAGTTGAACATACTGTATATGATGTGAGACTAATGTGTGGGATGTGGAGGAGCCTAGATTCCTCGTAAGTGCAGTAAGACACAAAGGGCTAAATCAGGGATCAAGTGATAATGTTAAGTCTGTGTCACTAATAAATTCCCTGTGTAAATCTAATGACTGTGAGTATTCTCCATAAGAGAAGAAATCAAAGGCATAATTTCATTCTCATTTCAGGCTTACAGTCAAAGACTCTATGAATTAATATAAATTCTGCAAAATAAAATTAATAATAAAGATTGGTCCTTGCCTGTCTTAATCGCAACTATATATTAAACAAAGCTACTTTTGCTAATAGTGTCATAAATAAATGAATGCAATTATAAAAAGGTTTCAAGTCTCAACAGCAATAGTAGAATTTCTTTTTAAACTTCACATGATCTTTGATGCCTTCCATACAATATAGAGTATAACCAACCAGTGATGTGAATGTGATCTTTTTTGTATACTTTTCCAACTCATTCTACTCTTTCATTTAAATATGTATCACCAAACATGTATATATTTTTACAAAAGCTTTTTTTTATGCTTACCCACATAAAGTTGCAGACACATTAAAACACATAAAATCATTTACACACACAATGTGCAATACATTCATTGCAGAATTCAGTTTGAATTACCCCAAAGCAAATTTAACACCAATGCCACAGAAGCCGCATAGACAGTAAAGAGAGTAAAGTTAATTAAGCAGTATGAGATAAAAGCTATGTCAGAGGAGGGATAATGAAGTTCAGTTGCAGATAAAAAATGTGACATTTGGGTTTCTGTGGATGCGTAATTAATTTTTGTTGTCACATATATGTGTCATCAGCCTACTACCTACTGGACTGGATAAACTGACTGCAAAAAGAAACATACCTGACTTGAAAGTGAGCTGTGAAATCCCCTTTCATTCCCTTTAATGGCATTTCATATCTGCAACATGAAACTCTTAACTCTCTTAACTTTGGTCCTTATTTAAGCATCAGAGTGGACGGCCCTTCCCTGCCTATTAGTCAATGAGCAGGCTCCTGCAGAAGCTCAAACGTCAGCTGTGTGATGTGCCGCCATGCTTGCTGGATGTGATGTGACTCAGTGGTGCGTGAGCAGATGGCGAAGCGCAGGACAAAGCGGTCTGAGAGCTGACATGGCACCAGGTGGATCTCTCTGCTCTTGCTGATCCTTTTCAGCAAGGTCTGATTCAGCTCATTGGAGCCCTGAGAGGAGGGAGCAAGGAGAAGATAATGCTTAACGTGTTGACTTTTACAAGAGCCATCATTTTATTACCTAGTAATAAAACTACTGGACACTTGTGACTGTATGAATGATGTAACTGCCATGTCTCCTGTGTACCACAATGACTTAAACAATGACTTCTGAACTGAACTGTACCTTGAGCCTGAAGCAGACCAGTCCCATGATGACCTCAGCACAGATCTCAAACCTCTTGTCAGCTCGTACTAGACTCTCAAACTCTTTGGCCAGGCTCACTTGCTGTAAACAGAACATTTATATTATAATGTTCTACGACTTATACACATTTTGCAATATGGTTTTTACCACTGATATTAATGTCAATAATGTACATTTGCACTGATCTTGAAGTCCACTTGGTTTTATTATTCTACGTTAATCATCTTTCAGATCAGTAACCAGCAGTTATGGTAAAAGGTAAAAGGCACAACTAGTTATATATTTATATAGCACAAAAGAGCTCTGTTGCCTTGCCAGTACATAAAACCTATTCAAAAAGAAAAGTAAAAAAATCACACACAAGTAAGAGGTGCAATTTCATTGATATGCACTAGATGGCAGTGTTGTATCATTACATGGTGCAAAGCTTTAACCATAAACACCTGAGACCTTTTTTCTTGTTCTTGTGTTGTATCTACTCATAGACTAAGGACAGAGCCAACCTCTTTCACTTGCAAACTCCTACCTATGGCCTACGATTAACATCCATAACCATAAGCATTTGATTCGGGCTTGCTGGATAGTACACACATCCTGGTGAGAAGCACTGGGAGGTTCAGTTCAAATAAGTTCAAATTTAGGACTAAATATATGTTTTCTAATCAAATTTGATATAACAATATAATTTACCCAATTGTGATCAAAGAGCCTGCTGAAACACTGGGTACATGGTCAAATTCTAAATGTGCATCGCTGAATATGATCACAAACGTGTGGACCAGCTTCACCTTTATTACCTGTTGTTCTCTAATGAAGCCAAATATTGGCTTAAATGACCAACAGGTAGACTACCACTGTGCTTCCTTATTCCCAGCCAGTAAGTCAACATCACTCAGAATTGTTTAGTGGCTAATAATGACCTCAATGTCCATCTTGTGTGTGATGTGCGTGATGTGGAAGGATGCATTATTTATAATTGCACAGGAAACAAGGACAAAAGAGCATTTTATGTTTGGTTTTTTTCCAGAAGGGAAAGAAAAAAATGTGCACATCACACAAGCTGTATTTTCATTTGATACATACTGTCTCTCTCTCTGATGTTGCTACAATAAAACTAAAACATGGCAATTTTCAAGCTGCCCATATCTGTCCTGTTCTATCTAATCTAAAAGACAGATGCACAGTAGAATCTTGAGTAGTGTATCATGGGTTATGGCTGCAGGGATCAAAGCTGCTTCTGCTGCTTCATTTAAAATCGAGAGTAAACACAAAACAGGCTCATTTGATTGACAGACCGGACTGGAGGGAGGAAGAAGAAGATGAGGAAGAGAGACAGGCATGAAAGGGTGAAGCAGCAAGAAGAAAAGGCAAAGGGGAAAGGGATGGGCATGGGTAACAGAGGAGGAGGGGTGCAGAAATGTAGGAAAGCTTTGCTATAAAAAGAAGATACAGAACAGACATATATGACTGACAGGATGTGCTGATGGAAGCAGAGATGAGGAGGCAGGGCACTGAAGGGACTTTAGTGGAAAGGAGGATTAGGAGGAGTGAGGCTTGGGAGGAAGAGGATGGCATTTACCAAAAGGACCAGGCATATGTAACTGTCAGAAGTGGGGTTTTTTAAAGGTAGAGTAGGAAAGTGAATGCTACCACACTTTCAAAACCCCCAAATTGCTCTGACCAAGCATTAGATTTTTAACACAAAATGAGATGCTTTCCATAAACCTAAACCTAAACCTGTTTTTTGTGTCTAAATCTAATCAGACTGTCTTTAAATAATAATTAGGTGCACACATGAAAGTGTTTTTTTCTTGCTGTAATCATTCCACCTGTTCATTAACAGACCCGTTCTTAAAATCAAATGGATATCACAATTTGAAATTACCTGCTTTTTAATGCAAATTTCCTTCATTTTATTATTGTCCTCTCATTCAACAGAGAAACATTTTCCAGCAAGACACAAATAGAGAATCTTGTATTAAAAACACTTTTGGAAGATATCCACTTATTAGACTAATGTACAGGACTGAAGGCTCACATTAGCTTCTGATACATTTTGAAATATAAAAAGAGAACTAAACCTAACCCTAACCCTAACCCTAACCCTAACCCGTTACTTAAAATGAAAGCGCATATGGAAGAGATCTACTAATGATCAGTATGAACATGAGGAATAATATTCACAAGCAAAACCTGATGTATGATGTATGAAGGGGCTTGAAAAACAAAAGATGTTAGCCTGTAATACATTGTAGTAAGCTTTGAAAACATAAGTTAGTCACAAGATTGGCACAGATATTTCACTTTTTTAACAAGCAACCACCGGCCACTGTTCACATTCTCAGAATACCGTTCTTACATGGACTGAAGGGATTGAGTGGAGAAGATTATACATTTGGACGCCTACCTTGCGTATATGAGCCTGCAGTCCATTGAGCCCATACATACGGAAGACAAACCACATCTTTAGTGAGCGAAATCTTCTTCCCAGTGGTATCTGCCAATGCTGTTGGAAGGATGAGAGCACGAGAGTGGTTACGGTTTTAACTTCTGCAGCTTTTGATGTTTATTATGGGATTTTTATAATATATTTCCGAAATCAATTATACTTATAATTACCCTGTAATCTGTGACCAGTCCTGTTAAAAGAAGAACAGATAGATAATCAGACTGTTTGTCTGTAAAATATATCATACAGTACCATAACTACACATTACAAATTTAAATAAATCAACAATGTTTTGACCAATATTGAACAACATAAGCTTCATAATTGTGTTTGTTTTAAGGCACTTATATCTCGGATCGTGTTCCAATTTCCAGGTGTTGCTGTATTTGTGCCCTTCCCCTGTGTCTCATTGATCATAGCACTGTCATTCCACACAGACCACTGGCTACAGATAGCTCATCTCAACAGAATGAAGGCCAGTGTGAGCTGCTGCTAATAACCACTAATTAGATTGAGTCCAGATTGTATGAGCTTTTGTAAGGTGCCTCAGAGTGGTGGGAGGTGGGACCGGTTTGTCTGCCTCTTTGTCTGTTTGTCTGTCAGACAAATTATAGAGTAGTTTGAGCCCATCTGTAGGCTTGGAGCAGGCACAGCAGCACACACACTAGAAGCAAACACATGTACACATAAACACTGAATCATACTAGTTTTAATCCTAGATCCTAGGCAACATTTATAGTATTCATCAACTCTCTCTGACAACACAATCACACTTCCAAGATAGCACAATGTATAACACTAATGAGGTGTATTAGTCAAATTAGTTCACAAATACTGTACTGTAAAGCCTTCCCAATCAATTATTGAAAGAAAGATGAAAAATGTAAGCAATGGAATCAGTCTTTTGTCATCAGCTTCAGCAACAGTAGAATAGGATTGTGATATTATTCGAATAGCTCACAGAAGCCAGCATTCACACACACACACACACACACACACACACACACACACACACACACACACACACACACACACACACACACACACACACACACACACACACACACACACACACACACACAGCTACATTTCTGCAATTTTATAATTGTAAGGGCCGTCATTAACATAATTAATTCTCTAGCACCTAAATTAAAATTCAACTGTCACAACTGCATGTCCCACCTCAATCCTAAAACCAAGTTATAACACTCAAACATTCTTGAAGCACCTGTTGAAATGTCTTTACTTTTCAAAAATGTCTTCACTCTCAAGGTCTGAAACCCTGCTTGGTCCTCACATACACAGATGCACAAGAGTAGACTCCCACACACCTGTCTAGTTATCACACTTACGTCCTTTTAACTGTGCTTATCTGGATTAGGATACGCTGCACTGTATTTTAAGACACTGGTGCAATGCTTCAGCAGTTACTGTTAAATGGGAAATGTTTGCATTTAGGTTAAAATGAGCACCACAAGTACAATTGCATTTGTGTAGCTGTCTGTCAATGGTTCATCTGACCTGATCTGTAATAATTTATTCAGATAGTTTAAGTGAAATGACTCTACCTGACTCCTGGTTTTCATGTTTCAGGTATAGTGGTTCCATCTTAAAGGCTCCTATGATGTCTGATCTCTTCTTTACCCTGTTGACAGGTGTTGACATGCAGAACAAAAGTCTTCACACCAAATTTCATCATCATTTTATCCTACAAAAAAAAATCACTTCAAATAAAAATGTAGAACTCTTCATATGAAATTATTTTTTTTTTGTCATTAAAATAACGAATTATAAAAATAATCAGAAATTACAACTTTCCTATGAAGACATATTTTATATTATCACAACTGGCCAAGTTATAGTTGTTGACAATGACATCAATAAACTCTCATACATCTGCTGAGAGCTGCAATAAAGTCTGTCACAAATGATTCATATACTGATTGCAAATGCTAAATAGAGTAAAGTCTTACTGATATCTCAGTGGTAACAGGTAATATTATGTCAGTGGTGAATTGGTTAAAGAACCTCTTGTTTTCACCACATGTCATGTTTGAAACACCTCTATTTCCATCTTGTGCAAAGCATGTCTCGTTTTTGTTTGCTGCTGACAGAAGGAGCAGATGGAAGGCGTAGATCTATTTTTACTGTGGAAATGATTGAGGTGTAGATGGATATCAGTTTTGTGATGACACTAACTACTCATTGTTACCTGATGGGACCATGACTCACTGCTGGGGTAAACTGATATATGATACGACAGATGACAAAATACAGGAGGTGGTGGACACTAGAAATAGTATGGACAGCTCTCCTTGTGTTAAACAAGTCTTTGTATATACCTATACAAAAATAACAGTGAAGCAATTGTAAAAAAAAAATAAAATAAAAAAAATTGTTTATGTATATATATACACACACATACATTGGAGGTGAATAAGACAACTTACCACAAAGCAGAGCAGTCAAAGTTGACTAAAAGCCATTTGTGTGGGTTGAAGTTGAAAGAGTCTGCAAACTTTAAAAGAAATAAGAGCAAAAAAACTATGATGAAGCCATATTGTTTGATAAATAATGAAATATCAAAAACAAACTCAAAACATGGTTTCGTTTAATACAAGTGACTGTCAGTCAATTCAAGTCAATAGACTGCTGGGTGTGTTCAGAAAGGTCTAATACATTTTCCAGAAGCAAATTGTTGATTTTTTCATTAATCATTACCACAATTTGAACTTTTTGTTTCTACAAAAACACACACCATAAAACATGTTTATTTACTATTACTGATGCAGACACAACCTTTTCACCAACGGCATTATCTGGACTGAAGCAGGCGCAATTTATTTGAAATGCAAAAGAGGAACATCCAGCCAGCAGCTCACAGACTGCAAAGAAAATAACCCTTTACTTGGAGGGTTTATTCAAAGTGAGACAAACCTTCCCTAATCTGTTCACATCTTTTATCAGCTATCTTTTCTAATATCCTTCTCTCTACCTCCACAAATGCAATAACACAGCAAAGGGAGACAATGTGAGACAATCTCCTGGCTGACAGTTGCCATGCTGATTGATTCAAAGAGGGCTGGTTGCATGCCCGCCCATTGCTCATATCCTAGCAACCAACCCTCAAGCAGGACTCTCATCCAAAAAGACTAGATTTCTTCTTCATGTCCTCATCCAATCATTTTCACTGACATCGTAATGTTTCAAAGTTATATACTTTAAGTGCAGTATATAAATAGGTATATATTTGTGTATTTGTAATCCCATCTCCACTGTCTTTAACAACCTTGAATCTAAAATTTCCCTCTGCATATAAAGATAAACATAACATTTAAAGATTATGGGAAGAAAATTTGTACAAAAGTGAAAAGCTAATTTTACAGTTCAGTCAAAGAGCAGATTTAACAACAGTTGGTCCTTTTACAGTTAAGCCTGTTTTATTCTGTCTCCCCACAGAGAACTGTTGTTTGAACTAGTGTGTCGAATAAACAGTGATATATAAAGGTCTAACGCTGCCTCAGGAAATTACTCTGTCCTTTATCTCTGCGTCTCTGCACAGCTTGGGGAGCAGCGGCTGCCTCGACAGCCTCAAAAAGCAAATTGATGCTACTGCGTCCTATTCCAATTGTTCTGCCTATTACTCACTCTTGCACACGTCCTCCTTGACATTAACGTCATGCCATTTTCAAACAGACAGGAAGCAGCTGGATATAATCAGTACACAGTTAGTAGTGCCTTTCATAGATGTTATGAATGATATTTCACAAGCAATTGAACAGAAATAGGTTCTCTCGTAATTCAGCACCAACATGCAGGTGGATGCCCACTTGAAGGTTTTGAACACAGTTAACCATAATAAACCTCTCCTACACATATTGGGATGATCAAAGTTAATATCCCACCACATAATTTGCTTCATTAGAATTCTTGGAGCAACCGATTTGCAAACATTTTGCAAAGCTAAAACATTGTTGTATTGTTGTATTGTTGTATTGTGCACTTTTTACACACCTCAACACCGTTCAACAAAGGCCTAAATTCAGGACAGATAAATGCACTCCCGGCATATGCTGCATCAATGTGCATCCACATATGTTCGTCTTTACCTGGAACAGACAAGAAACATAGAGATTAACATCTGCTTTTTTCAATCTAAAATGTAATAACCTGGGGTTATTAAACTATCTTATTTAGCTACAAAAACATAGATACAGATACATAGAACATAGTTGTTGTTAGAGGGGAGAAAAAACAACGCACATTAATTTATTAAATTGTGATCTATTTTAAGCCCTGTATAACTGACAATTGTAAAAAAAATAATTCTAAATATTTTGAGAACTGACTGATTGCATTGATTGTTTCTCACTCACACACTTAGTATACTTGGTGCAGGAAATAGGAGTCCCTTCCATATACCTTATGGATATAGTATTTCTCATCTAAATATCCTGACCTTTTTTCAATTAAAGTTGGTCACAACTTACAGTCACACAAAATAAGTGAATATAAATTTAAGAAAGGGTTGTAAGGCTAATAAAGAAAAGAAAATCAAGTGTGTGCTGCTGACACTTGACTCACATATAGGCCCCAGCTCGGTGATGTGATCAAAAGCACATGATGGAGTGGTGCCGAGAGTTGCACATAACTGTAAGACACAAACAAACAAATCATAAAAGCGCCTGTGTTAATTGTGGCAACAATGAGAATGACAGGTTGGATATAAATAATTTAGATTTATTAATTAAGAAAATTAAAATACAAATTCACTATCACTGCAACTAGCTTATTGTTTTCAAAAGAAGCACAGATATCAATTTCTTATTCAGACAAAGATCTGGGTATCACTTTGGATACACACAGATGATTCAGAGCTATAGGCCCACTTCAGACTCCTGAATATTGGTCACTGATGGTGATCTATAGGTGCACATGAGACAGGGATTATGATCCTTAACCAGATAGACATACATTAGGTTAAACAGAAACAATTTTACCTTTGTACAGAAGCCTCAGGGGTGCACAGCAGCATCACAGGCAAATGGTATCATTGTGGCAATCAGTGGGTAGATGTGCAACAGGTTGTAGGGTTTACATGAGTAGCAAAAAAAATCCAGTGACGGATGTCTATACTACAATGGAAAAATTAGCCATATTTAATGTTGGATGTGCTGCACTATGTGTTTACGTATGTGTTCTAGCTCTGTGATAGGTGAATGTAGATGTCTCTCTTTTCTTACATAGAAAGGGATGAGTCCAGCTGCTTTGTCCTTCTCCACCATCTTCTTAAAGGTGTCCCCAGTGACAGCGTAACTGTCATCTGTGGGAATTTTCCTCATCGTTACTCCTCCGATTAGACCTGCACGCTCCACTGAGGAATGAGCCTAAGTGGGTAAGAGATGCAACATTTGTGAAAAACATAAAGTACGTGAGTTGTTACCAGGACATCACAATGTTCAATCCCCTTTTCACTTTCAATGAGACGATGAACAACAGCTATTTTCAATCTTATTGAAACTAAATGATTTTTTGATAAAATGTTATAACTCATATACATATAATTTAAAATCATCTTTGACTATCAGTGCTAAGATTCAGATCTAAACTTATATAGGCTTACATTTGTCAAATATTATTAATTATATAATAATAAAATAACATTATACAATTGTATAGAAGTATACATGTACAGGTAGGTTTTTAAACAGCAGAACACTTAAAACAGTATTTTTAAGTTCTGTACTGTATTATAGGCACTACTAGTTTTAAACAGTCCAAATGACATCGAGAGCCCAGAGACAGATTTCATTAAGATTTCTACCTGTTGTTTTCTTATGTTATAATATATCTTTAAAATAAAGTCTGTACCATTTTAAGCCAGATAACTTGATTTATTCTTGATAATTTACAACAGATTAAAATGTAAGAAGAAATGCATATGTACTTTAGGGATCCATACTGTGGACAGCAGTACACTGTTCTTAATCCAGCAGTGGAAACTGCTCACCATGTAAAGGTCTATGTGGCCCTCAGGCAACTTCCTAACCCAATCACAAAGTCAGCCTGGTATTAAACCTGATCAGAGCTAGCTACTGCCTGACTGACCTTCTGTCTCACTCAATCACTGAAAGACTCGTTCACTATTACTGAGGCAACCTTTAATGATCTGAGTTCACATGGACTGCTGTTCAGTGGGACCATTTAGAGAAGTCATCATATTAGAATAGAAATTTTGCAAAAGCATAGTTGCATTGTATTTTCATATGTTTTACAACACTGACCATTCACGATCCTTATGAATTTGCATTTCATTTTAAGTTTTTTTTTTTTTTGATTAATGAAAGCCTATTTAACTAAGACATTGACACAAAACTGTATGTGTACAGTCAGAATTAGGTTACAATTAAATGAACCAAAGTTCCAGCAAAGTCTTTGCTATTCACATAAACAGGAAATACATTTAAATACATTGTTGTGCTTACTTGCTCAGATGTGTATGCCACCAGTTTGGAGAGGATTTCGGCCTCTAACTTTGTTGGATTAGAGGCCTGGACCTGTCGGACTGCTTTACAGCGGGCAGCAAGCAAAGACATGAGGGTTGCCTCACTTGCTGTACTCTGTTGTAGAATAAGAGGAAACTTGTAAAACAATGCTCCATGGTTTTGAATTTTATACTAAATGTTACTTGTATTTACAAAATAAAAAATCAGAAACATCAAGTATTTCAGGCAGCTGGCCTGTTTTTTTTTTTTTTTTTTTTGGGGGGGGGGGGGGTTTAATGGACTGTTGAGTTGAGCTTCCAGAGGCATCAGTGCTGTTTCAGTAACCAACAGTTACAACTTGTTGGCCAGTGAAGCAGGGACTACTTGAAAATGATTTTGAACTTAATCCAGACATGTGGGTGGAAAATTAAGCATGATTCAGCAACTGCATGGCCAAAAATATATTAAGATATTTATGATTGATTTTTATGTTTACAGAAAAGCTGCACAGGTTTTCCATATTGAACAACTGAGTCATCCTTTCATTGGTGGACTAATCCAATCAGTCACAGTATGAGGTATGGGTTCATGTTGAAGTTTCAAGGTTGTTGAAAAGCTATACATATTTAAATAGCATGTTAGCCACTGACTGCTGTTGTGGGAAAAGCAAACAAATCATTTAGGATTTTAGGATCATCTAGGATTCTGGACTTATCCCAGCTACTACAAATAAAATATGAAATATCCATGACCTAACTTCCAAAATCACCAGTATGTTTAATAATTTCTTTGAATACACCTTTGTCTGGGGACAGACATAATTTTTTGCTTTCTCTAAGCCTGTAGAGAAAGCAGAGCAGCACATTGACACATTTTGTGCTGTTGGATATTTCCTTTGACTTTTGTGACATTCCGCATCTTCATTAGAAAAGAAAAATCATTGTATTTCTAAACTGCGGTGTGAGTCATCATCCAGCAAACCTAATAAGCCTGACACAGTGAGAATTTTTTGAGGCCACATAATGTAGACACTCAGACGCGTGTGCTCTGAGGCGTCTGAGGGCATTAGTGCAAGAAAGTCAATGAAATGTTAAAATTGTGAGTTCAATAAACACAAATCCACCAGACAAGCAGGGTCAATATAGGCTTTGTCATTTGTGTGGAAACAAATTAAGGGGCAGAGTAAAATAAAGCCAGATCTTTAAGAGGTTAGAGATCCACAAAATGGATCAATCAATCAACCTACCCATCAAACCACTGCGATTATCAGGATGCTATAGGTCTCAGGAATTGAACCAAATAAAAACATGTCTCAAACTAACAAAAGCAGACTCAAGCTTTCAAATGTACCCAAGTGAATTTCCTGTCATTTCAGTGCTTACAGCTGTCTCACTATAAGGTGTTTGCATTTTTTGAAAGTCAGACTGGCCAGCAAATTAGGAAAATAACACATTAACTGATATTTATACAAATGTAAAAAGTCCTGTAATCCTATTTCATAATACCTACATTTGAAGCAATGTCTCAGGTTTAGACGTGTTTCGGAGTAAGTAAGGGAAATGTGAGCAGAAGTTATTTGATATGACTTCTTGGACTGTCTGAGGACATTTGTGTAGGGAAATTTCTTGCGGTTAAGGTGTGGTTCACCTTACTTTCTGATCATCCTACAGTTTGATAAATTAGAATAACCTGCAACCCCTGGGTTGTGGAACATTTTGCAATTCCCTGTTTGGTTTAGTTATGTCCCTTTAGTTATTTACTTTGCTTTATGCAGCTTATAACAAGCACACACACATCTATTAGAGGCACCTTACTCATACATGAACACTGCTGCACTCCATAGTAGTCTGTGTGAGAAAGTATAATTGTGTATGTCAGAGAGTATAGTAGTACATGTGAGAGAGTACAGTATGAAAGAGCTGATTGAAACAGAAGAAAGTTTAAAAACTCAGATTCTGATTGGTTCTCTGATGAACATAAAGACTGTAGCTGTCACCTCCAGTTCTTTACCTGGTTCACTGTCTCTGTGCGAGCAGCACACACTGAGGGCTCAGCTTTATCTGAAGTAAAACATATGTCTCTCTAATACAGAGGATCTCTCATTACATTGAACCAACCAAAACCAGCATAACATCAATAATGTTACTCAGTCTGCATACTTCAATCTACGCAACATCAATCGTCTCTGTCCCTCACTTACACCAACCTGAACCGCTATGCTTGTAAACACCCTGATTACATCCAGTCTGGACTATTGTAAATCTGTCCTCTTTGGTCTTCCTCGGAAATCTCTTCATAAACTCCAACTGGTCCAGAACGCAGCCGCTCGTATCATCACCAGAAGTTCCTCTATTGAGCACTTCACTCCTGCCCTGCAGCAACTTCATTGGATCCACATTGATTTTAAGATTCTGCTCTTCACTTTCAAGATCCTTCACAACCTGGCACCATCATATCTATCTGAACTTATTCACATCAACACACCGTCCCGCACTCTCCGATCCTCCATCTGCCAACCCAACCATGGGGTCACGAGCTTTCAGTGGATCTGCCCCCCGCCTTTGGAACTCTCTCCCACCAGACATTTTCACTTCTGACTCTGTCTCCACCTTTAAATCCCGCCTGAAAATGCACTTATTCCGAGTGGCATAATCTGTCTCACACTAACTATGTAATCACATTCTTGTTTATCCATTGTACTATTGCACTTTGTAGTCACATTCATTTTTATTTTTTTATCTTTGCAAAAACTGCACTAACTTCCACATCAATGTTTGCTGATTTATTAAGTTCGATGTACTGTTGTTGTTGTTTTATGTGTCTTGTAAGGTGTCCTTGAGTGCTCTGAAAGGCGCCTTTAAATAAAAAGCATTATTATTATTAGTATTATTATAACGTCTGTTTTGGCCTCACTTCATTCACTCTTCGCTCGACCGCAGCTAACACAACAGCGTACAGCAGCCACTACCTCTGTAGCCGCTTACTGACAGTGCAACTCTGTCCCCCCATTCAGAGGACCTTTTCTACACATCAGTGAGGCGGAATAAAGTAGTAGCATTCCTGCCATTACCAGGCCCTCCTGAGAGCAAAGGAGAGCCGACGTGACAAGAAATGACAGCAAACTGCAGCAGAGGCTAACGTTAGCTGCTCCTCTCCTATGTCTCAGCGGGGGCGGAGCTGAGTCCTCCGTGCAGCAGACCTAGACATACAGAGGTTGAGAGTTGTCACAACTCAGTAATTTAGATGCTGTAATGGTCTGCTTGCTTCCAACACCATTTTAAAATTTATTGATATTTGGTTATTGACTAGCAGGCTGCCCATGTCTGCTCTATGTGCTTGTAGTGAGTCAAGACTTTCTGCATGCTGCCAGTGCTGCTGACGCATCCCTAGACAACAACATAAGATTGTAGATAGGCGGAGCAACTACTGGGAAAGTAGGGCGTGTCTGTGATATCCCGGTTCTTTCTTCATCAAAGAACCAATCAGAAAATGAGAATTTAAACTTGCTTCCGTTTCAATCAACTCTCTCAGATACAGTACCATACTGTCTCACATGCACGACTACTGTCTCTCACATAAACTACTATACTCTCTGATATACACAATTATACTTTCTCCCATAGACTACTATAGTCTGACATACAGAGGGGTGTAGTGTTTGTGTATGAGTATAGTGTGTGTGTGTGTGTGTGTGTGTGTGTGTGTGTGTGTGTGTGTGTGTGTGTGTGTGTGTGTGTGTGTGTGTGTGTGAGAGAGAGAGTATAGTGGTGTTTGTGTATGAGTATAGTGGTGTATATGTGAGATTATGATGCTGTGTGTGACACGAAGTATCAATATAAGGGTCTTCTCATACACATGTTCCACTCATGCACATCACACTTCTGACTTTGCTGACATCCACACGCCACAATTTAATTACTTAGGTTACCTTTTTGGCTTTTATTTGGTAATTGGTTTAAACAATTTTTTCTTTTGTTCAAGGTTCAACATGGCATGTCCTTTTTGTTGTGACCATACCAATATCCTGAGAAATGATCATGTGCACACAGTTGCCTCTGATCCTGATAGCCTTTGCAAAATTCTGCCGTGTTTCATTCATCTCACCAGTAATATAGTGAACAAATATAACCCTAACCCTAACCCTAATCCTGCTCTTTTTCAAATGTAACTAAGCAAGTATTTTACGATTTAATGCCAATTTTCCAACATACAGGCAGGAAAGAAAACAGTATATCTATTTTTAATTTGCACAATTAGGAAAGGACGTGAAGCACTGCATTGCTAAAGATGATGCATGCAGTAACACATGAATGAACAGAGTGATTATTATTTCTTATCTAAAGTATTACTGGTAGTTAATTAAATTATGTAATCTTTTGTCATTTTTGATTTGTGAGCTTATTTTAATCTTTTAATCATAGGCAGAATTAGTTTTTCTGCCACCAAGGTCTAACAACATACACTGATAAAAAAGGGAATGTAAGGTCACCAGAGGGTCTTTTTGAAACCATCCCCATTCTCCTTTGTGTTTATATAAGGTTTATAATAATATGCTGGCAATGCGCTGTCACAACACTCATTAGCCCTGCTGCAGTGAGAGGAGGCCTATTCGTTGCCATAGTGAGCTGGTAAGCTGCACTTAAAAAGGGAGAGTGGCAAGACAGAAACAAAAACATCAGATGAGCACACACACAACCACATCCTCACACTCAGGTGGTCACAATAGAAGAGGCATGAAATGATCCGTCATCAGAGTGCACTCTCATGCTCCAGTAGGCTACTCAGCACACACACACACACACACACACACACACACACACACACACACACACACACACACACACACACACACACACACACACACACACACACACACACATACACACACACACACACACATATATATATATATATATATATATATATATATAGATAGCATCCTCTACTGCTGCTGCATTCCTGTCAATAGAACACTAAATAATGCTTAGCCTCTTGCCACACGAAACAATCCCAGCACCATCACCATCATCTCTGTCTGCCTGTGGATGACATATTAAAAGGTAATTTCCCACCACTTTTCAGCTGGTATGAGTCAAACTGAGGACAAATCCATAAGAGATAAATTGATGATGAATATGTGTTCAGGAGAACTCAGCTGTGAGTGTTTACATTTTTTGAAAGCCAGACTAGCCAGTAAATTAGGGAAATTACACATTAACCAATACTTATACAAATGCAAAAAGTCATGATTCCTGTAATCTGATTTCATAAAACCTACATTTGAGGCGATGTCTCAGCTTTAGACATGTTTCGGACAAATGTGAGCAGAAGTTGATTAATATTCCTGATGACATTTGTGCAGGGAAATTTCTTGTGTGGTTCACCTTTCTTTCATCCTGCAGTTTGGTAAATTAGTATAACCTGGAACACAATCCTGCTGTGAGACTGGGTTGTGGAACATTTTGCCCTTCCCTGTTTGGTTTGGTTATGTCCGTTTAGTTATTTACTTTGCTTTTATCAGCGTATAAAATGCACAGGCACATCTTCCACTCATCACACGTCTGACTTTACTGACATCCACACTCCATAATTTATTTACTTAAGTTACCTTTTTGGCTTTTATTTGAAAATTGATTTAATGAAAATGTTAAAGAGTCAGCATGCCAAGTCAGCAAGCATAAACAAAAAAACAAAAAGAAAAACACTTACCTGGATGACACCTCCTCCATGGCCTTGAGTCCCTGCTATAAAGCACTCAGGCAGTTGGAGCATCTTCCCCAGCCAATCTAACATCACTGTCTCCAACTCTGTACAGGCTGGGCTGGCAGCCTGAAAACATGCATCCCAAAATATAAACAAAATTAAAAAATGATTTAGAGTTGGATAGAAATATGAACTAAAGATACAGGCAATGTATGTTTGTTACCCAGGAGAATCCAATACAGCCAATAGCTCCACACAGCATGTCAGCCAACATGGCAGGGTAAGAGGAAGCTGCTGGGAAATAGGCATAGAAGTATGGGCTGTGCCAATGGGTGACCTGGGATCATAAAAAAACATGCAAATACTTTTTAAACAAAATCAGCCTTAGTTCTTCATTGGAAACAAATGGCTGTTATTACTAATGTTATTCTAATTAGCATAAACTTTTTTTCTAGCCTCCATGACATAACAGGTTGCTGGACATAACATGGAATATTCATCATATCCCATGGTTTACCACAGAGTGTTTTCATTGACTGGCAGTTATGTATTTAGCTACAAAGAAATTAGTAGGTGAAATAAACTGAGTTTGGCTGTGATGGACACATGCACACACAATAAAATAGTCGGATATCCATTATATGTTTTTTCCAGTGCGAGTCATCAATTAGGTTAAAGCTGCACTCTCACTTTGGTCATGGAATGGAGGTGTTGGAGACACAGTGTTGGCATGTTAGAAGTCGGAAAAGAGCGACACATCATTTTAAAAGTTAGGTTAAAGATTTTTTCAAAATCACCCCTGTTGATCTGTTGACTCAACAGACCGAATACTGCAATGTTCATTACCAGGTTCAGTTGAAATTACAGCTCATGCAGAACTGGGTAGAAGTCCATGGCCCACAGACAGAAAAATACTTTGTCATGTTTACAACTGCCATTTTGATTTGGTTGTGGAGAGAAAGCAATGCAAATACAGAAGAACATGCCAATTCTATGGGGAAATTAGACTTAAACTAAGGTTCTTGCTGAAGGTAACAGTGCTAACCAATGAACCACCACCAACAACAGTTGCGCTAATAGATTCAAAAGCAGTGAACATAAGAGGAGTAAATCAAATGTAAACTATTTAATGCAATGTTGAGAGAAATTACCTCAAAATTACATGGTTTGCAGCATGACAGTCCCAACAAAATGCTCAGTAGGATCTCAGGATCATTTCATTATTTTGATTATTACAATCAAAATAGCTAACTTTCCTTTTAACAACCTCAGTAATGCATTAAAATTAACTGTTGTTGGGTATCATGGTTGAAAAGCTTCTGGCATCACTGGATGAGATTTTTTGTTTTGTTTTGGTTTTCTCTATTTGTGGTATAGCAAATTTGCTCAAGTGAGATAAACAAATGAACTTAAGTCCTTAATGTAATCAGAATACTGCAAAAAAAGAAGAAGAAGCATACTGTGGTTTCATGACATGATTCCATTAAAGAAAAGCTAAAAAAAAAAAAAAAAAGTATAAACTCACGCCCGGCATTATGACCCTCTCCACATCTTTCATAATATCCTCATATGTCTCTGGATCTACTGGAGCCTCGGTAGGGATCAAGGATCGGAGATACCCTGGTTCTACATCTGGGTAAACGGGTCGCTGTTCCAGGTTCTCCAGGTAGTCAGCCACATAATCCACCATCTCCCGCCCTCTGCGCCGGAACTCTGCTGCATCCATTGGTAACACTGAAATACAGAACGGAAACACATTATTTTCTCAATTTTCCAGATAAAATAAAGCAGAGTCAGACAGAGGTCAAATTAAAAAGCATGTGCACATACATACACACACACGAATTCTCACACAAACACACACATACACACACACATGCACACGCACGCACTCGCACTCGCACACGCACACACACACACACACACACACACACACACACACACACACACACACACACACACACACACACACATTCACTGGTGGTTTAAGGAGGGAAGTTCATTGCATTCACCTTCCAGGGGATAGTCTATGAGTACAACTAGCTACCGGCTACTAGGCTACTCCTTGGTTCCTCTCACATTCAAGTGTGTGGAGGTGGTGCTGCAGCTGCTTCGCAACGGTGGCATGAGGATTTTCTTTTATATAGATGATTTCATTGTCATAGCAAGATCCAGAGAATGGGCCATTTTCCACACAGTGCTGCTTTTGCCATCAGCTCCACAGCCATGCCAGCAGGCGGAGTATCTGGGAGTCGTGCTCGACTCTGTCAGTCTGCAGGCTGTTCTATCAGAACCCAGATGGATGGCTCTCCTGTCATGCAGGAAATGGAGCTCATGGTGGTGGGCTATTCAGTTGTTCCTGTACATGCAGCACCTGCAACGGTGGTTCGCCAGCTTGCACTTGAATCCCAAGAGGCACAAGCATCGCTTGGTGAACATTCCCCCATCAATGCAGGAGGACCTGCATTAGTAAGGGTCTCCACAGCATCTGTTAACTGGAACACTGCTACATAGTGGTATTCACAGATCCATTTGAAAACCTGGTGTGTGACCTTCAGGGGAAAACTGAATCGCCTTGAACTTCAGGCGATGCTCCTGCTTCTCCAACACTTCATGACTCTGGTTCAGGGGAGACGTGTTTGTGAGAACAGACAACCACACCACAGTTGTCTACATCAACAGGCAGGGCAGAGTCCGATCTGCAACCCTGTTGAAGAACCTGTTCACGTGGGCCTCAGAACCACTCTGTCTCTGAGACCCCTCCACATTCCATTTCTGGAAAAAGACGTTCTGACCATATGTCAAGAGGCGGCCCTCTGGCAGAAGAGTTGGTCCTGCATCCCGGTGTGTTATAGCAGAGTTGGAACTGTTTCGGGAAAGCGGAAGAAGACCTGTTCACCATTTTCATGCACCATGGCCAAGGAAGCTGTTTTACACCTTTGCACCTCTTTGTTTCATTCCCCTTCTGATAGAGACAGTGAAACAGGACAGACTGTCAGTAATTTTGATAGCCCTGGACTGCCATTTGGTGCCATGGTATGGGGAGATGACCCAGATGTTGGTGATCCAGCCATGTTCCATTCCCCAAGTGTGGGGTGCTCTGTCCCTGGAGGTAGACTTGATAGGAACACTATCCATGTCGGGCCAACCTCTCCAGACTTGGCTCTTTAGAGGGACAGGCTGATGCAGGCTGGACTGTTTGTACAGGTGGTGCAGACCACCCAGGTGGTGAGAGCAGGATCCACCATTGCTTGCTACAAAGCTAAGTGGTTGGGATTACAACACTGGTGCAGTGGGAGAGGTTCTCAATATTTGGTGGATATCTTATACCACTATTCAAGTGTGTGAAGCAGCAGATTTCCTCCATGAGGCCTTTTGGCAACAGACCTGTCTTTGCCCACCACCTTGTGAAACATTTGTGCTTACATCCCAAGCCTACATGAAAGTGGGTGAAGTCCGAGAGCACTCAACACGTGGTATAGCAGTGTCTATGGCCTTATTCAGTGGAGTGAGTGTCAAGGACACGGCAGCATCTTGGTCTATGCCTTGTCTGTTCTTAAGGTTTTACCTCTTGAACATGACAGGCTTCTTTTTAAAGTCCACTCTCACAGGTGCGATTCAGGAGTTATGAAAGAGCTGTGTGAGTGTCAGCTGTGGTAAACCTGACCCCACCTGGGTAATTATAAGCCTGCACTTCCTGTGATACAAGATTACTTGGGTAATAGGGTGTGCAGGGTGTCTGTTGTATAACCTATCACCCCTGTGAGGTTAGACAAATTCATGTTCATGTTAAGTGGGCTGGGATGGGGCCCTTACCGCCCCGTGTGACTGGGATTATTAAATAGTAGGAGGGCTGTGGCGACTAACCGAAAGCTGGTTGGGTTCAATGAGGCAGAGAGGCAGAGGGCAAAGCCTATGTAAGATAGAACAAATATTATGATATTGTAACCCTAGTTCTATAAGTACAGGTGGAGCCCTCTACCTATGGACCCTGCCCCTCCTAAACTGTCCGCTGAAGTGGTTTTGGGATGGGAACTGCAGTAACACTGTCTTTTATATTGTGTGGGACACATGGAATCGGTAGGCGTGTCCTGATTGGTCAATTATGTACATGCAAATTTCAGATGGCGATTTCAATTTTTATTAGAGGAAAGTATTACCCATAGAGTCCAGTAGAGAGGTCCCCTGGTACTTATAGAACTAAGGTTGTAAATATTTTAACGTTCATTTTGTGTGTACTGTGCTTTTTTGAAGATTGTTGTTGTATGCAGAAAAGCAGAAAAGCAAAATTCAAACATTTGTATGATTAAGATATAATATACAATATATAAAAAGTCAACAACGTTGTTATTCAGAGGTTTCTTCATTATCTGCCCTCGTTGGTTTGAGTGTGTGTTTAACTTTATTCCTGTTGATAGATGCTCATGATTCTTGTTGATAATTCATTTGGAATTTTCTATTAACTCATATGCATATATAAATATATATATATATATATATATATATATATATATATATATATATATAGTAAGCACTGTGTGTCTTCAGCCCACATTATCTTTAAATAGCAAGACAATCAGTCGAATTCAGTAAAAAATCTGACATTTCCATATCTTTTTTTTCAGCTGACACACCTCAAAGTCCCTCATCATGTTGCTTATAGTCTGACGATATACAGTACTGTGCAAAAGTCTTAGGCCACCACTAGATTTGTTGTTTTAGCAATGCTATAATGACCATATGTAATTATTTCTCAGTCTCTTTAATAGAATACAACCAAAAAATACAGGAAATATGTATGCAGTATTAAAAAAACAGAAAAACAAAACAAAAATAAAACAGCTTCTATTGTCTAAAGTGGCAGATAATTGGTGTGGCCACCTCTTATACTTGAGCAATAGCAGGAACCTGGCTCTCTTTAACCTAAATGGTATGGAACCTTAAATAATAATAATAATAATAATTAATAATTAATGTTAAATTCTGTTTACACAGTTCCTGTATTTTCTGTTTGTATGATGGTGGTGGCCTAAGACTTTTGCACAGTACTGTATATATTGTAAAAGTTTGGACACACCTTCTCATTTACATCAATGACAAAGTGTGTCCAAACGTTTGACTAGTACTGTATATACTGTATATATATATATATAGCTTAAATGATGTACATTTAAGATAATTGCAATCCTTGAAGTGTGATTGTTTTGCCTGGCTTATTTTCCCCCTCATTACTGATAATGAATTATATAATTAAGTTTTCATTTACAGAATAGTAGCAGTACAACTGGATTAAGGATGTCTTGTATTTTTATAATTAGAAAAAATTAGACTGACCCTCTATGGTGCTGGTAATATTTTTGAAAAGACCTGGAACCCATTTTTGTTGTATGTAAACAGTACTGCCTGTAATACTGTCTTGGATTGAATTGCTGCCTCATCTGTCATTCTGTACAATCTGCTTCATTTTTTTCTTTAAAAAATTAGAAAGAAAGAAAAATTAATTTATGTATAACTATTATTATCTTTTTTATTTTTATTATTATTTATTTTATGTATTTATTTATTTAAATTTCCACTTATATGTATGTTTTTTATTTAGTATCTGCTCATGTATAAATTATTATTTTGGGGAAATCTCATAATTGAAGTTGTATGAAAACCCAAGAAAAAAAAAAGAGAAAAAGAATAGTAGCAGTACAATATGAAGGACAATACACACACCGCCTCAGCCAGGTTCCTTGACACAGACACATAAGCTTGAACAATCTAAATGAATGTATAAACCCTTGACCCTCTTACCAAGACATTAAGCCAGTCTGATGATAGCTTTATTTCCTTTTACTTCAATGACTGACATGAAAAGAAAAGCTTGGTAGCAAAGTGCATTTCCATGTCTAGTTTATTGTCTATTCATATAAGCTATTGTTAAAAACTTCTCTCACAAATGGTGTGCCAAAGGGCAGTTTTTATATATCTTGCTCCATCAAGATTTCCTTGATGGAGCAAGGAGTACAACGTACAACTTTCTCTCTTTTTTTTGCAGAGATTCAGAAGAGCTATTAGGCATGCTACAGAGCTAATGAATGTAGTATTCAAAAAGGGAGCAATGCAATAACATTTATGATCACATTTATCAATTGCAAACCAGGAACATCACACTGAAGGATAAAGCTGTTGCAGCCCAACAACAATAGATGAATTAGACTAGAAAAAGCTACATACATACTACTTATCCAAATGACACACGACAACAAATGAACATTGCCCCTTGCTCTACAGTAGTGCCTTCTCATTCAACAAGTGTTTCACCCTTTCTCTTGTTGAGAAGCATAGTCCTTATCCTTATCCTTATCCTCATCGCAAATAGGATTAGACATGTTTGTATGCAAGTGTGTGTATACTCACATTTCCAGGTGAGAGCTTCAGCCGGTGTGTTTGGTTGCTGGATCCTCTCCTCGCCTTTACAAACAGACAGATAGACAGCCAGGCACGTGATGCGTGTGTGTTGGTGTGTGTAAGCAGGACAAGAGACATTTGCTCCTTTTATCTTGCCTCTAAACACCCCCCCCCCCCAACTCCCAGTAGGCCAGCCAATGGGAATGGGGCTCACAGTCAGTGCAAGACAGACTGATTCACAAGTAGCGCTTGAAGCTATAACCACTGTATCTCTATTTGCTTTCTCATAAGTAATATTATATCTCATATTCTTGGAAACTCCAAGAAAAAAAGCCATGAATAATGATCGAAAAACCACATTTACAAAAATCTGTAAATATTGTGTTAACTGTATTTTACTGTGGCCCTTAGGTCATGCTTAAAATGTATAATAAAGAGGGAGTATAGTGATCTTGTTTCATGATGTTTGAGTAAAGGTTATGTAAAAGTTACTTTGGCAGCCAACTGCAGAGCTACAAACATGTTAATCTTTAATCTTGTTCTTTCCTCACAGCAAAACTTTAAACTGTGAAACCTCACACAGCCTCTAATTTTTGCATGACTGATAATCCAAAGGGTGTGACATACCAGATCAGTTATGGTGTCAATGGGTTAATTCTCAGTTCTTTACATCACCATTCATAACTTATTTGCAGGATGTAGTAGTTCCCCTTGTATTGTTGCTAATTTGTCTGTCATAATAAGTTACAGTAAATGGAATTTTAGTGTAACTTTTTAGCATAGTGTAACAGTTTTTCAGCCCCCTTTACTTCTGATGGTATGGCACCATCTAGTGGATTAGATGGGCTACTCTTTCAGAACGACATGCACACTGACAATGAAGATTTTATTACCTGAATTTAATATATTTTACTTTTTTTGTATGAGGATGTAGAATCTTTACAGATTTGGGACATGCTTGAATCTGGAAAACACACACAGTTGTTGATGCAATAGTTATAGAATCACAACCAGTGCAGATACAGTATGCTTTGTACTTGCACTATTAATACATTGGTGTTACTTTCTATGGTTAAACATATTTCAAAGGACGTTTTCCTCAATAAAGACAAACACAGTTTAGGTTTTTATATCAATGTATTAATGTTTTATTCTAATTACAATAAACAGAATATATCAGTCCCTTATTTGTACAAAAATACCTGAAAAGGTTACAATTAAGATTTATAAGCCATTCAACTATTTACAGATTGAAGCAAAGCACATTATGAATACAGGAACTCTCTCTTACAAAAAGAGATAAATTACTGTTTTCTTTTTTGCATTCCCTGAAATACATAATAGTTTATATTTTTATATATAGATATATTTTTACTTTACTCATTTGTACAGCCACGGTATCTTGCATTGTGACAATGTTATGAAAATGCACAAGAGTCAACATGATAATCAATTGAGCCGTCTTTGCAACTCGCTTTCAACTCCGAAAGTAAACTGAAACTGCAAAACAATAACTGAAAATAGGAGTTTTCTTTCCCAATCATCTTTCGCCGGAATCATTTTGAGTGCTGTTTTCGGCTATTAAATTGTATTAATCAAATACTTCTAAACTTGCAGGGGTTTCAAACTCAAGGCATGCTTGAACAGCAGGGAGTGTGAATGGTAGCACTGTCTTTGTCATTCACATGTTAGGTCTGGTTTGTGCAGAGTGGGAGAAGTCAGCAGAGGCACCATCTGTGGTTACAAGTTACCTGGCTACCAAAAATGACACTGTGCTCAACTCCACTGAATCAGTTTTAGTTTGAGTGTTTATATGATTATTTTTGTAAAACACAGCATAATATGACATCACAATTCAGATTGGATTATAATGTCTTCTAATTTGCTAGAATTGATGGCATGAACATTTCAAGTGTTTCATAAATTGGTTGGCTGTTATTGCTGTAGGTGATTAGTGGAGTTGATTAGATAATGGGTGGTGGTGGGGCTTTAAATCAGTTTAGGTAGCCAAGCAAGTGTTTTAGGCTTTTTTTCCCTTCTAAACAAACAGTTTAAACAATAGTACTGACAACATGATTTACTTAACTGCACTCTTTAAATAATACTGAATCTACTTAATTTTGCTGCAACAATATTTTTCAAGTAATCACAACTAGCAGATTGGTGAACATAATGGATAAAAGTTTGTTGTTATAACTCTCAGTTTAATGAAGCCAAAATATTCTTGTATCCATCATCATCCAGTACGTGAAAGTCCTGAAACTCTGATGGACCAGTAGTTTTTAACATGCTCCAAGTCAACCCTGAGCAACCCGGTTACATTCATTTCTGTTAAGTGTAAAAATGTGGATATCCAAATCCACCAATTTATTTTTCATGTGTTCATTAATTGAATATACCCCCTGTCTTTTGCATTTCAACAAATCAACCCGTTGCCTAGTAACATCCTGTCCATGTGACAGTTTTTATGTAAATACGGACTCAATTTTACAAGGCTACCTGTTCTGTCCCTCACTTGTTTACCTCTGCTACCATTCACTTCAGTCATTAAAAAAAGTAACAAGGGGAGTGCAGAGGGATTCGTGTGATTCTCTCAGGAGACTTTTAGATTAGTACTCAGAAACAGCGACTATCACCAATTCAGTGACGTTTCAATAGCTTAAGATGACTTCCAGCAAGTACTAGAAGATGCATTTATGTATTGTCATTCTCCAGATTCCACCAAATATCCACATATCGAATGTCAGTGACGGAATCCCTACATTATAAACTCATTCAACTCACTCAACATTCATGCAAATGATAAAATCTACGTATTAAATAATCTTCAATCTGTTGATTGTTGCTCTGGTATGGTTTGAATTAAATGGAATACAATATCCCTTTTTGCAGTTTTAAGGGTAAAATAATGTAGAGGAGCTTACTGTGCCTGTATGTATGTATGTATGTATGTATGTATGTATGTATGTATGTATGTATGTATGTATGTATGTATGTATGTATGTATGTATGTATGTATGTATGTATGTATGTATGTATGTATGTATGTATGTATGTATGTATGTATGTATGTATGTATGTATGTATGCATGTGTGTGTATGCTTGTGTGTGGTGGTGGTGGGGGTTAACTTGACTGTAAAGTTTTGTCCTACATCTAAATGTCTACAATTCTCTATTCACAGCAAGGCATTGAAACAGTGAATTATGAGAATATTGAGGCTTACTTGACCCAGTTTCCCAAAACATTGTGGTTTGAATTAGTTTTTTAATTTATGTATATGTTTTGTCTTACTTAACTCACCACAAAAAAGTGATGATTTCAAAAACGTTAGGCTTCTAAACATAAAATGGCTGGAATACTTAAAATAGGATGTTTTTTTTATAGATCTGAGAAAAAGAAACGTAATTAATAAGAATAAAAAGACTTTAAAAAAAGTTAATGTTTTGGGAAACTGGTAATTTTTTTGTTTTTGATTTCACAACATCCCACCTGTCATCTAGTGGAATGACAACGTTGACACTACAGATGCCAGTGTGCTTTAAAACATCAATTCATGAGTGTTGATGATGACGAAAATAGTTTTTGAATAATCAAACCTAAAAAAAAGGGAAAACAAAATACATCAATAGATGCTATATCATTAAAATAATAACAATAATAATAATAATAATAATAATAATAATAATAATAATAATAATAATAATAATAATAATAATAATAATAATAATAAATCACACTGGTCAATCATTTCATGGTAATTACAAAAGAAAACAGTACAGAACAGCGCTGAGAAAAATAAATCTAAAATGTTCAAGTAATCAGTCACATCCAGATAAATAAATACATTTTGCTGAAACAATAAAATGATTAATCATTGCATCTTAGATAAATAATGGTGACCATGCACAGTGTGTTGATATAGCGTGGCTATTCATTTGATCAATATACCTTAAGACAACCTGCATGTAAATAAAAGATGGCTGTTGATGCTGCATTATTACAGGTAAGTACAAATAGTTCTCTAATTATCTGCTGGATCGTGGCCTAAACAAAGCTACGGTCAAAGCTTGGACTAAATAAAACTTTCAAACATGAGTTTTTAAGAAATCATCAGGCTTAGTTATGAGATAACAAAAAATAGCTGTTTGTGGTGGGACTATCTCAGAGAGGATTATTCTGAACCAAAATCACTAGGATGGACTTGAGTGAAGTGACAAACAAGGCTGAATTTAAATATCAACAGAATCTCAACCAATTTACCTATGTCTTCAGAGACTTTGAGATGGCTAGGATTTGCCCTTCAGCATGTGTAATCCATTTTGTTCCATTTTGCCAGACGTGATCTATCAGTGCAAAATAATGTATTTCTATCTATAACAAAAATACATTTGATCTGGGTTACCTAGAGGCACTGTGTTGGAATCTTCCTCCACTATACTATAGTTAATTACAGGAAGTCAATAGTAAACTTGGCCAAAATGCAAATGGGAATCCATTAAATTGCCTTTTTTGGGTTTGACTTGACCTTGGTGGGTGCTAGGAAAACAAATGATTTTCGCTGAATGTGTATAGGTTAAAACTAAAGGTTGGCATAGCCAGTGCCCTCAAACAAACTCAGTAAGAGTTTGTCGCCCCATGTTCTCTGTCTGGTGGTCTCGTAATTGTCACTTGAAAACACATCTTGTACCATATTTGCAAACTCAGATGAACGGACATGGATTAAAATAATGAAAATCAGCCCTGTAATGTTTTTGAAGTCAGTCCTAACATGTCCAGTTTCTACCACACTGCTGAGAGGGTATTTTCACTTTATCCAACAATAAGCTTAAGAAACTGATTAGACAGTCAGAAAGGATGAATAGCAGGAGAGGATGGGGTAAATTATTACTGCAAAAGGTGAGCTAACGTTTGACAGTGTAGTGTCCAGTAGGGAGTATGTGTGTAATGTTTGCTCACAAGTACTTTCATGTAAAAAAAAAAAGGCCATATTATCTGGAATGTAATCTATGCATTACATTTAAATAATGTCTAGTAGTAATGTAGAGTAAGAGCACGCCAATTCATATTTTCCTAAACACATTTTTGTTTAAGGGCACAGGACTATGTCTAATACTCTGACAGCACTTAACTGACTTAGGGAACATGCAGTATGTGAGAAGAGGCTTCAGAACCAGAATGGGTCTCCCCCACAGGCTCTGCTGTATGTTTGGGCTGAACTATTTTGGTTTGACAAAGAGTAATAGAGTGTGATTTTTTGACAGCTAGTTGGGTAAAAGTACTGAAGGAAATGCTAGTGGTTATCCTTCCCTGCCTGTTGTGAGGACAATCAGACAAATGAATGATATTCTCATTCGTCTCGCTTAATCTAATGCAACTGATAGCCTTATACCTTTGCCTGCAGTATAAGAAAGTGGACATATCTCTACAGGCTGCACTTTCTCATTTCCAAACTGTAACCTGGTTTCACTTGTCAACATTACAATCACCAAAACTGTCTACCTGGTTAAATAATTTGTTTAGCTTTATTACTCATTTCACCCTGAATGACACCATTATACATTATGTGGAAGTTGCATGGGAATTACTTTAGGAAACTTGAGTGTGCAATAGAATGACAAATACAGGTTGACCTTTTTTGTAGCTTATGTGGATACTGAAGAGTTACACATATCCAGGATGCAGGAGGTGGACTTTAAACACATTTATAAAGAGAATATTGAAATGCAATGCAATGAATATGTCTAAAAGAAACGAAACCCTGTGTGGTCAGAGATGAACATGAGCGAGGATGGACGACACAGATTTTGTATTGTCCACTAATAAAAAAATACTTTCAACAATTCCAGATTTTTCCTTTGCCATCTACTCCAGGTTAGTTTGTCCCGACAAACTTCTGATTTCTCCAAACACTCAAAAGGATTTAGAGGCCACACTCTTTCTGGTGCCTCTATATCAAATGAATGTTAAATTTTGACATGTCCTTACATGCCTATGACACTAGAGGGCGGTGGCACCATATCACAGTTAAAAGTAATGCAACAGCGGGGAAGTCATGCACCCTCAAAGGCCTCTCCCAGTTCGATGAGTGCAAAACAAAGAGACAATCACCTCTCCACCTACAGTATATTCACTGAGGATGAGTGATGACAATTTGTTCTCAGGGAGCAGAGTGGTCCACGTGAAAGCTTGAATTGTCCTGCTGATTGTCCAGTTGAAGGGAAATACAGTCTACACTTGAGCTGGAAGAGAAAACCTTGAAAGTCACTGGTTCCAAGCTTATTGATGACTACTGGTAGCAAGATTGTGGAAGATTTTGCGACAGCATTGACACAAACGGCAGTGTTCATTTCCTTTGTCTTTTCTCTTCTTCACACAGTGACTTTGCAAGCAAATTGTGTATCCGACTCCTCAACATCCATGCAAACCAAAAGGTATCCAACAGGTCATCAATCTCCGGCGGACTCTCGACAATATAAAACGACAACAACGAAACATCAGTCAATTCACCAGCTTCTTATCAGGATAAAAACATAAAGAACCAAACCAACAGAAAGATTCTTTTTGTTTTGTTTGTTTTAGGCAGAGTCAAGGGAGGTCAAGTGATAGGGATCATGGGTCAGATGATCCGCAGATGTCATAAGGCCACAACGGTGCACGGGTGTCTGAGTTTACAAGGCAGCACTCCTCTGTTGAGCTGGTAGAACTCCACCAGCTGAATCAGGTCAGTGAATTTGGTGGCGCCGTCATCAAGGCTGAAGAAGACTTGTCCGTCCTCTTCACACTGCCAGCATAAAACAGTCCAGGCATGAGGGAAGAGGGACACACCACATGGCAAGAGAAAAGAGAGGACAGGGTGAAATTAGACTCTGTTCACAAATCATGTCTTGGCTTGTTTACTACAAATCACAGAATTCTTTGCAAACGGTACTATAGTTTTTTAAGATTAATTTTTTGAGAGCCTGGACTCATGCAACTTCTTTCTACGTAAGACCAAATTCACACAATCCTTTTAATGCTTAATATGGTGTAGCTGTGTGTTGAATTGAGGATGCACACAAAGACACAGAGATGAAGCTCAGCACTTGTCTGGTAACATCTGCCTGTCTGTTACATTCATCACCACATCAGAGAACACCATTGTATATCTCAGTTGCATCAAGGTAATTGCTCATGTAATGTGTAATTTCAACATTCAATGTCTACACTATCCAACTAAAAACAAAACATTTAAACAAATTCATGAATACATACTGGTAGAATCTGGAAATGTTTGATTTTCTGGTGATGGCACAATGTGAGCACAAACGCCTTGGGGTTACTCTGACTGACTCTCAGCAGAAACAACCTGTTCAGAAAATGAAAGGACACCAAGAGGGAAACATTCAGTTTACCTTACTTAAACCACATACATTAAATTTGTATGGAAATTCTATGGTATTTGTAGACTTACCCATCTACTTGTCCCTGCTGGTGGATAATGCGATGGGATTCTTCTCTGGTTATCCTGCCATGGAACCACAACTGAGCTATGTGGATGACTGCAGAGAAAATACAAGATATAATTTATTTTAAAATGGGAAATGGGACAAAACAAATTTGATTGAAGGCCTTGAGGATTGAGATATTTAGAAAAAAAATAGAGTCAAAGATCAACTACTTTGTTGATCCCTTAATGCATTTGCGTTTACCTGAACTTAGTGAGGAGTGATGTAATGGACTGTGGGAGCCTAATATGTTCATTCGTTGACTCCTCTTCTGAGAGAGACGCCACATACAGACAAAAACAACATGTTCATGATTCAGCATACATGACACTTTAGATCCAGGTAATTCAATTACAGTGTATCCCATATCTCTACATTTCTTAACAGTGAAGAAAAATCTCAAGTTAAATACAGTACCAGTCAAAAGGTTGGACACACTTTCTCATTGATGTAAATGGGTAGGTGTGTCCAAACTTTTGACTGGTACTATCAGAGTACCTAACAAAAAGCATGATCAAAGCGTACTGTATTGTATAATCATTTTCTAACCTCAAATAAGTATAAAAGTGATCTTAGCTTCCTCTACAAGTATTTTTCTCTGAGCCAGTCTTCAGCCATTAGATTACATTTGGCACTTCATATTTTGACAGCTATCTCACAGTCATAGCAGCTTTATGAATATACAAACCACTTCTGTAAGCCCAAAGTAACTGTCCCTGTGTAATCAACACTTACTAATCCAGAGCAGCGTATGGGTATTTGAAAAAAATAACTAGTGCCATCTGTAGAGATCATAATACGTTTTTGAGGTCTGCTCCTGGCACGGTTGGCGGGGATAACATGAAACTCACCCTCCACGCATGCCCCTCCTCCATGGCAGCGCTCTGAGCCTCCACAGGGTTGTCAATCACCCTGCCTATCCTCCCTGAGAAGTCCATTGCCACAAGGGAGTTCTCTGACACACTTCGCTAGGGGGAGACAGAGATACATGACAGTCAAAATACACAAGAGCCAGTGTTCAGACACACACAACACATATCTGGCATTGTTTATGCTAATGGATTTAAGTTTAAATATTTGGTTTGTTTATTTGAATTTAAAGTTGTAACTCAGTCTTTGATGAAGAAGAAAACTTACCACAGGTCCTGAGAAGTGTGAGAGCAAGGTTTTTCTTTGTTGGGGAATCTTATAATTCTGGTACAATACAATCCCATACTGTGAAGACAAGGGAACACAGTGGTCCATCACATTCTTGACGAGTGTATTTTGAATAGTTTATGTATACGTTTGCTGGTAGATTTTTTTAGGCAACTTGTGTAAAGTAAAACCAAGACAAAATGGCTTACTAATACATTTTTGGTCCTGGCCTACTTAAAAAATGCTGTGTTTTATTACAAAGTTTGGAACATTTATAACATTGTGGTCTGCAATCTTTGAATAATTATAGACAAAAAATAAATAAAATTAATCTAACCCAAAACCAATTGGTCTGTCATGAACAAATGAGTCTGTCATGGTGGTACCTTAAAGAGTCTGAAAGCAGTCATCCAACAGGTCCTGCCCTGTTCGTCATCACCACACAGGATCCTCAACTCCTTCAGCTCCCCTCGACCTTTATTGGGCTACATATTAACATTTTCAGAATCAGGATGGAGCTAATAAATGACTCATTACAGTATATCATATCACATTACGGCATTATCATCATCACAATCATCATTATTGTAAAACTACCAGTAAGGGTTTCAACTAAGCTGATAAGGAGGGTGAGCCAAAAATGTACTTTAAAAAAACTGTACTTTATATCAAAACAGATCAAAATATAAGCAAAAAATACAAGATACAATTATCAGCTGTTTATTATGACTTAGCTCTTATTTATACATATTATTAAAGCATTTAGAAATACAGCCACCAGCAATAAACCAGAAGCACAGCACCACTATAATCATATGAATCATATGCATTGATCAATGACAATGATCTCATGCTTTATCCAACAATAAAGCTCTCACAGGGAGCTACAGTAAATGAAATGTCACTCATTGCCCGGCTCATAATATTTCATTAGAAATCAGTTTCATCACACTTCTGTCGTCCATAACTCACCTTGATACAGAACTCGAAGTCTGTGGGTGCACCGTGCTGCTTTTTGCCTGTGATGACAGTGAAGATGTTACTGTCTTCTAGGTCTGCTAATAACTGTAGATGTCTTGGCTCCTGGAGACAGAAATAATGAATAAGTCAGAACATCACAGAGAGAAACAGCCTGGAGGTATAAAGACACAGAGACCTTTGAAAGTATTCTTTGAAGGCAAATACGTTTAATCTGAAATATTTACGGTTATTGCTACAATATATTAATATGGTATATTCAGTGAAAACATAATGATTGTAATTAAAAGCAAAAACATAATTGCATGTTGAAAAAATGACAATGAACCATATTCTATCCCTTGAAGATGGAAAGTTGCCGTTACCTTTGAAGTTCCTTTTGTAGAACAGTAGAGTCCTGAGCGCCGCAGGAACATGTAAACTTTCTTCCATGACTTTCTTCCCACCTCCTTCACGTACAGATAACCCTGGATTTCTGGACAACTACTGGTCGCTAGAAAGTTCTAAAAGGGGGGGAAAGCAGGAGGATCAGCATACAAAGTTTGGATTTATCCACTCTTTTGATGTACTCTAACAGAACGGAACTTTAGCAGGTCACATCTGAAGCCTGGAAGCTCCCTGTCACTGCCACAGACACTGAAGGCTGAAGCAAACACTATCTGTAGAGGCATTACAACAGACAGGAGGCAAATGCTCTGGGCTTCTTGCAACAGAGCATGACTGACAGCTGATGTTCAAGATGGGCTACAGCCTAAATCTTTACACGCTGCAGTTGCCACAGCGATAAGGACAGACACTGTGCTACTGTGTGGAAAATCAAAGGGATGTAGGGTACTGATTGGAGCTGAAGAGGGCTGGCAGGGTCCTGACATTGCCATGTGTATGTAATATACCTCATAAGGAATTTTTCTATTCTAAAAACCAAAAATAAAAGAATATATGTAAACACAACTTGTCATGTTATGCAATGTGCCTACCAAGAGAAATACATTATACATTGAATCAACATACAGTACATTCCAATTGGGAACCCTTAAAGCTTAAATTGTCTTGTGGGTGTCTGAAGTATTTGGAGTTTGCGGTCTCCATGTTTCACAAAAATATCACACCATGAAGTGGCAGGTTAAGTTATTAGAGCTGATTTGGAATCTGTGGCTTGCGGCAGGGAGGTAAACTGTTCCAGAGGACTCTTCAATATTTAAAGCACATGTTTGCCAGTGTTTTGGAAACTTCCCACAATGGGCCTCATGCATGAGCATTTTCCAGCATTTGCGGCGCTGCACATTCACACGCAACATTCATTTAAGAAGCTTTCTTTTTTGAGGCACTACACCTTGGCGCTTTGTGTTGACATATGGCTCTGGCATAATGGTGAATATTGCAAACACCTGGTTGAGCTCGGCTCAGAAACCGTCTGCTTTGGACGGCACTCTAATTGAGTGGAAAGATCGTGTGTTTAGAATAAGTCAAACACTGAGGATTCCAGACACAACTGTGGCCCGCCCCATCCCCATTCATTTATTGACTCCTCTACGTAGAGCATAACGGAGCATAAGGTCTATATGATCAGCAGGGGAGTTAAAAGCTTTTGGTGAGTGGCAAGGATGAAGGGATGGATTCCACTTGCGGTTCTGTCTCTGACAGCTCCATTACATGATACAGGAGAGAGTCAGACTGCATGTACACCCTCAATCCATTACAGCCAAAGCTCTTCAAAATCCCAAGAATGTTTTTGTCTGGGCTCCTCCCAGACTTTTTTTTTTTGTCTTCATATCTTTTGTGAAATCAGTATACGGCCGTGAGTGCTCTCGAGGTAGCATGACACACGTGTGTGGATTTATACTGTGCAAACACAAGATAGGTAAGTGAGGAACTGTGTGTTCTATTTCTGCCTGCTTAATTCTATCCATCACACATGTCGGGCCTGCGGTGCGTGTGCCGAGACAGTCATGTGTCAACAGGGGATCAACAGTAGTTATTACTGCAGACTCTGACGAGACACACTGTCTAAGGGTCAGAGGTGAGGTATGTCAGCTTGATTGTACAGTATGTAGCGGGTGCTGACTCTGAGGTAAAATAAGCTGTGTGCGTGTCAGGAAGAGGAGAGAGAATGAGAGACAGACAAAGAGAAACGTGTCTTTATATATGTGTGTGTGTGTGTGTGTGTGTGCGCCATGTGTACCTGCAGGAGCTGAGATGGTGGAATCATACGATTGGTTTCCTGGCACCATGCAACCATGTGCTCTGGGAAAAATGTCTAGTGGAAGAAAAAGGTGGAGAGAGACAGAGGCAGACAGACAGAAAATATCAGCCACTGTGACATTAATTAGAGGGTAGGAATTCATGACAGAAAAAGAAACGTCACGCAAATCTCATTAGTACTGTCAGCTGTCATAATCTTTCACAATAACACAAAATGAAGAGAGGCACTTTGTCAAGGAGCATGCCTTTCATTTCATCTCCGGATCATCTCTGGCTGCATAAAAACTTTACTGCACTCTTTTCATTAGGCCTCTATAGGTATGTTCCTAATCTTTATCTTTTTATTTCTAATAATCTAAAAACTAAAGATATAAACACCAAAAAAAAAAGAAAGAAAAAAAGCAATATGAAATCTTTTTTTTGTATTTTTTTGTTGTTTTTACAGGCTATAGGTGTAACATATTTCAACAAGAGGATGTCAGAAGTGAAATGGCATGTTAAGAAATGTACAAGAAAAAGCAATTACCAGAGGGTTTCTGAAGAATTCATATTTGGCATAGTTCTTTCTGAAGAGGAATCTACTGTCGCTGTTCATAGAAGCCTGGACCTGAACCACCAACTCATGGTCTTCTAGACAGCGCTCTGAGGTGAGGGGAGAGAAAATGACACAAGGTTATTATTTATTATTTAAGCCTTTCCATCAAATTCTAATAATCATGACGATGTGTCAAGTGAGTGAAAGTCATATGTGATGTGATGTATCCTTGTCTGACCAAGGGGAGAGGAACAAAAACATAAACTGAACAAAATTCGCCTGAGTGTGTTACACAAACAACATGGAAATTGCTGATAAGCTGTGTAGACAGTTGAGAGAAAATATCTATTATCAACCTCGTGAAACAGAAACAGAAAGTCTACAAAAACAAAAACCCAGTAAATTTAAAACAGAAAGAAGAAATACTTAATTTAAAAAAAAGGAAAAAAAAGAAAAATATATATATGTATGATGATTGTGGCAAAATGAAAGTGAACTGCTTTAAACAAAAAATTTCCTGGGATTCATTTGACCTGTTCATTGGCCTACAAAGATGTTTAAAAATGCAGTCTGGTTTCAATGGTTTGTGCTCATCAAACAAGCTGTGACTGATGATGTGACCCAGGCCATTCTTTTTCAATGAGAATAAAAGAGCCTGTGATTCAGCTAAAAGTGTGTCCTTCTGTGGATGTGGTCAGAGGTCCTGGTGATTTATTTTCTCTGTAATGCTGACACCGGACATGACTCAGTCAATTCCAACGGCGTTAGAAGTTCCCCCTGTCGAGTCTTTAATAAAACACATCCTTTCCCCAGTAGATTCATTTAAAATTCCGTAACTTGACTAACTTCAGCAATAGTGCTGTACATGGTTTGATAACTATTTTTGATGTGGAATAGAGAACTGAGAAATCTGACTGCACAGCTCCATCTCACGTTTTATCTCATTTCATGTGGCCCCTCCTTTCTCCCTCTTTATCCTTCTGTCACAATCTCCTTAACATGGTCACGAATGTTCTTTTTCTTTCTGTTTCATCCTGTTGCCTATCTGATGAGTCATTCATGTTCGTGACAGTGACTCACCCTGGCAACACTACCTCACTGTCCCGTTGCTGTTAACCTTTTCATGCTGACTAGTAGAGGTCAACGTTACTTATCTCAAAAGGGCCATTTCATCCCATTCAGTATTGCACCAGGAGTGGGCAGCTATGTACGGGAATAGGCCCCTCTATTCAAACAAACCATTGTTCGGGCCCCTCTGAAACTTCTATTCTCGTCTATCGCTCAACCACATGTGCACACATTAAGTGTCAGGGCACATACATGTGGAGCGCAGACACTGTCTGCAGCACACACACACACACACACACACACACACACACACACACACACACACACACACACACACACACACACACACACACACACACACACACACACACACACACACACACACACACACACACACACACACACACACACACACACACAAGAAGGAATCTCACATACTGCTCACAAAACAAAAACCCTATGCATTTTTATAATTCCAGTTTCCACATGTTAAAATACACTTATCTCTAATATACTGTTGACAACAAACATAATATTCAAAAACATAACCTAAATGGATATGGGCCATTCAATCTATATTTCAAATGAGTAACTTCATCTACTGAACATATATTTCTGGCTTTCTTATGGGTCATTCAAAATGTACTTAAGACTATTAAAAATATTGATGTATCTTTTAAACAGCAGGCAAATAACACAGCTCCAAACCAACCTAGTCATTTGTTAAAAGATCTTAATTAAAACATTTGTGAGGCAAACACAATCCAAACAATACACAGAAGATTAACTAATACTACTAATTGTATTGTAAAACCAAAATTAGCCACTGTTTCAACAGCTTATAATTTTGTATCCACGGACACAACCGTCATGTGCACGTATCCACAAGCACAAACTCGCAAACACAACACACACACACACAACACACACACACACACACACACACACACACACACACACACACACACACACACACACACACACACACACACACACACACACACACACACACACACACACACACACACACACACACACACACAGTCAGAAGCTGTACTGGTTCTGCAGTAGCAAATACATAACCCTTTAATTCTAACAATCAGCACACTACAGCTTTATCAAGCCTCATTTACTGAAACTCCTAGACATAAAATACGATAAGTAGTTATTCCAGACCTGCAAAGAATACGGTTGCAGCACAGGTGCACCAGAACAGAAGAAAGGCTATAATAGAATAGAGTTGCTCCCAGCCAAAAATGATGTCACTCACAACAAAAACCAACCTAACTGTATTTGGCAGCATCGTGTTGGCTGCACTGGTGAGAAATGTAATCAGATCATGATGGATGGTGAAATATTAGGTTAGAGTTTTGGGACCTGTACTTTGAATAATGCAATATATTTTCTAAAGGTTTCCTCATATGACAGTGTAAGAATCTATGTGTAGATACAAGACTAAAATCTTAGCAAAACAAAAAGATAGATCCAAAACAAGGATTTCAGCTGAAACAGCAAAAATGAAATGTTTTGACATATGTTTTTTGTCATCATCCCTCTCTCCGTGTCTCACTACCTGGCAGGCTGCTCTTCATATAAAACTACACCCCCTTCTCTCCCACATCTGTTAAACTGTGCAGACATGAGCACAGAGCACTGGCTCAACTTGTCTTCCATAAGTGCTTTATAATCGCACACTCTCCTCTGGGGGATGCTGGGTTTTCTGACATTCAGCTGGCCATGGCTTTCCAAACTTACTGTTATGCTGCCAAGTCTAACATAGAATCACCCTGACAGAAACGAAAAGCTCCTCACAGAGGAACAAGTTTGACACGCCTTGATTAATCAATATCCTGCATATTGCTAACCCATAAAGAATCTACTGTATGAAAAAAGGCTATCTCTGTAACTGCTACCATTTTGACCTTTTTAACATCTAGTACAATTCTCTGTCTGGTGCAGTGTATTTTCAGGAAAGCGGTATTGGGAGGTATAACCACTCCTCAACTGAAGAGTGTCTAAACATGAACGATAGCCTTTTACACTCTACATCAATCATCTCTACCACCTTATGTCATTTATAGAACTGGATCGATAATATTACACCGTCTCTGATAGTGAGAAGAGCGCAAGGCGGCAAAGGTTTTGTTACAGTGTTCATCACTTACATCTCCTAATCCATAACCTTCAATTATCACGTCTTTTCCTTTAGCTTCTCATTCTGTGCCCTTCACACAATTGCCTCTCAATGGATGATAAGAGGAGAGAAAACATAATATAATCTTCGCTATTCTTAACAAGTAGCTCAGGACCCAGAATAATGGGGTCAAATATCTAATGCAACTGTCCTGGATCTTTTTCCATACCCAGGATGATTCTATTTATTTGGTGCCTTAAAAAACACTTAAATCAACCTGCTAGAATTTTAAAAAATCAGTGAAGGATGCCAAATATTGTGTGTGATACTTTCTCTTTCTTTTCCACCCACTATTCTCTGTAGAAACCATAAAACTAATAATAGAAACAAGACTCAATTGAACTATTCTGTAATACTAAAACAAGTCTTAATATGTAAGATGTATCAATAGCTGTGTGTTTAATTTTAGTTGGGGACAAATATAGTTTCTGCCTGTTCTACAAGAGTCCCTAGGGTATTGACAGGCTTTCAATACCCTAAGAGTCTCTGGGAAAGACTGCCTCTACTTAAACCCGTTATCTGTTATACATCTGTCTGCTCGAATCTTCATCAGCCCCTTTGATCACAGTCTCCTTTTATTGAGTCATCAGTTAGCGGTTAAAAAGTGATATTAATCTCAACACACCTGTACTTAGCATCAGCTTTTATGACAAGATTTAAGATTATAACCTCATACCTTCCACCATTACAATCTGTCATCTAGCAGCAACAGCTCCATCTCTAATACCAACACCGTACATACAGCTCAGATCTATTTCCATCACTTTCTCTCTCTAACATACATATTTTTCAATGACACGAAGCGCAATGTGTGTGAAAAATGTCAGTTTCAGGTTTTCACAAGATAACATTGTCCTGCTTCTTCTGCGTAACACTGTACTGCTACGGCAACCTTTCACACTGTGAGGTACTTGATTAGATCACAGGATATCATGTCACGGTGCGTGCATATGCTGTATAGTATGTGCATGCTCTCATGCTTGAATACATGCCTGCGTGAGAATATGCGCCTGAACTGCCTGTCTGCCCTACTATGCGGGCACGCATGCATACATGTGAATGCACCTGTGTATATCACTGAATATATTGCATGTCTCAACCCACCCGAAAGTCCGAGGGTTTTTGTATGGGCACGTGAGTCTGTGTGTAGGTCTGTTCGTGTCCATACGTGCGTTTATATGTGCTCTTGTGTGTATGTGAACAGTGTTTGAGGCCTGCAGGGCTGTACCTCTTACCTAGCCCTAGCAGCGGGTGGTGCTCAACAAGTGCCCAACTGTTGTCGTCCACACAATGGCTTTTATACACCAGGAGCTGGCAAAGGTCCCTGGCCGTCATGTCGGCTGGGATCTCCACCACTTTACCCATGCCGTCTTCAGTGAAGATCTTCACGATCTATAAAGAGGAAACATATTAGGGTTCAGTTATAATAAGCAAAGATCATTTGAAGGTAGTTTGGTAAACTAAAGAATAGTGTGTTTTCAATAAAGAATATTGAAAAATGGGAAAAAAGGCATTAGAACAGTTATAATTGTGTTCTTGGTTATGAAAGGTACATTTAAATTCCCACAGGGAATATGAAGTTGTGATAAAGTTATTTAACACACACACTTTTTCAAAAACACAGCCTAATGGGGGGGTGAAACCAGCAATTGTATAGCACCCCATACACTATGGCATATACAGGCCTGTAATTATTGCATACAATAGAAAATAACAGACATTTAAGACAATGTAGCAATTGTGGCGTTTGAAATCACAGACAAGCATTTCTTAAAACAACTTGTTGTTATAATAAATAAGCAAATTAAGCCTAGTGTATAACATGCGTCTGCTCTTGTGAACACAAAGCAGGGCTACTTACCCCAAGTGAGCATATACTACAGCTAAAGGGGAAGTAGGCACAGTGTGTTTTCTTATCAAGAAAATGTATGCAAGTATCCACAGATAAGACGTGACCATCGCATTCACTTCAAGCCCAGATTCAATTTTTTTCTATAGCTTAACATGTTGAAATTGAGACAATAATAAGACTATGGACATTGCATTTCAGTATGAATGTGGGTTTTGTTGAATAATTTATGATTGCCTTTGAATAACACCTGTTATCATTAGTTTCCTTTAAAAAAACCAATTCAAACGCATACTCGCACACATACTGAGCTATCCAGGTAGCACACAATAAGAGATACTGTAAACCAATAATGCATCAGGCGCTGAACAGATGCCCCCCATGTCTAAGATCCGATCTACATCCTTATATATAGATAGATATATATATATATCTATATATATAAATAGTTTTGTGCCATGTTTTTTACACAGATACACACACTGTAGGTAAGCTTTCATTTGTCATATTCGACCTAGAGAAAAATCCAGGAAATATACCCCGTGTGCCTATGGGGTGTTAAATAGTCTTAAATTTACTTCCACTATGTGTCCACAGGTTGGCTTTTCACAAGGAAACCATGCAGTCACATTCACTGGATACACATCCAATGGCCCACAGAGAAAACTAGAGAAGCCCACTTAACCTGCAGAGTAATTGAGCCTTGTAAGCCTACATTCTAGCCTTCTAAGCCTACACATGAAATATATGCACGCTTCCCACATAACATATCACGACAAAGAAATCCTGTTCTCCTCCTGTGCAAAGACGCAGCTCATAGCATCACAGTTTGAACAAATCAGGCCTGAAGTGCTCCATCCATCCAAAATGGTCAAGAGAAAAAAAAGAAAAAAAAAGAAGCAAGGAAGCCTCAATCATTCAAAGCTGCTGACATATTTGACTCTTTTTTTTCTCATTGCTTCGTTCACATCTTGAAGAAGACAAATTGTCTTCGGCCTTCTGGGTATTTACACATTCCATTTCTCGCCTCTGGTTAAGCGCAGCAGTACTTCAAAGAGAAACGGTCTTAAAATGTAAAAAGAGAAGGAGGCGAAGAGAAGCAGAGACACACAAGGAGAGATAACAGACACAGAAAGAGAGCGGTCTTACCTCCACGGCCCGCAATAGGCAGCAGTCCGGGGAACACGAAGGCATTTGTGTGGAGTCAGTCTGGCTCCCCACACACATATACACACACACACTCAAACACAGATACTAAGACAGAAAACCCAGCTGTTCTGTCGCCTTTTTGTCCTCCAGAAAGAAAGACTGATTCAAAATTTGAATGCCAACAGTTGACAGTTGCAGTTGTGCTACCTGTCACATACCCTGGAGACTAGTCCTTCAGTCTATCTAGGCCGCCGTGTCTATCTTTAAAATAAAAGAAAAAAACAAAAACCTGTCTGTGTGACCTAAAGCCGGTGTCTACTGCACAGCTCACAGAATAGAGACACAGAGACAGTCAGCGATCGGGTGGCAGCAGGTACAGTACAGTGCTTCCATTGCCGGCTGAGTCTGACAACTATCTTTCTTTCCCTCCCTCTCTCTCCTTCTCTCTCTCTCTCGCTCCCCCTCACAAAGGGTTACAGCCTCAGCCACGGGCTCCGAGGCACACTGAATCAAACCACACGCTCACCAACCAATCATAAGGCTGCAGCAGGCTGATGTAATCATTCCCACACAGACGCACACACACACACATACACGTACGCACGCGCACGCACACACTCAGAGCAACCACACTCCAGTAGACACACAGACACACAGTCATGCACAGACACAGCCAACTTTTTCAGACCTCTTGCAAGCTCTCTTCTTCAGTTTCTTTTCAGAACTCCAAGCGAGAGGCTTCATTTGAGAAGGGTGTGGGACAGTGCAGACAAGGAGGAGGAAAAGGCAAAGGAAGAAAGTATGAAAGATACAGTAAAAAAAACAAAGAAAAGGAAAAAAAAGTTTGTCTTTGTCGCTTTTCTTGCCTCCAAAATGTTCCAAAGTTTTCAAGTGAGGGCTTGTTGGACTGTATGTTTTTTCTCTGCTTCTTTGCCTCTCCTTTCCTCTCCCTCCCTTCCTCCCCTCCCTCCATTCCCTCTTTCCCTCCCTGTGGCTTAACTTTGAACTCCCCAGTCAGATCTCTCTGCCTCTCACAGCAGTAACAAGACTCATTACAGAGCAAATGAAATGAAACAAACCTGGAGCAGCACTTGAGCACTCCAACCTTCTTCTCCTCCCCTGGTGGCTAGCTTCGTGCCAACATTCTTTCTCTCTAAAGAACAAAAAAAAAAAACCGGGAGACTTTTGCACGCATGCACTCAAACGCACACAGGCTCACGCACACACTGCCCACCCCACCCACCCCACCCACCCCTCCTTTTAACTCCGATATTTAATATGGCATCAGACGGACAAAAGCCTTGACACACCCCGTCTGGGGGAGGCGAGAACACTTTTATGTTGTCCTTGAAGCAAGTTCCTCTTCTTCTTTTTTTCCTACTTTATTCAGAGGAAGGGAGGGTGTGTGTGTGTGTCTGTGTGTGTGTGTTTGTACATGTGTGGGTGAGGTGTAATTCAGGAATATGCCCACTTCTACAGAAGGAACGAGGAAATAGTAGCAGTTAGAAAGATACAACTTAATTTACTATAGCGGGAAACTTTGAGGAGGGACGGATGGAGGGAAAGGGGGGAGTTTGGACCTGGGGGAGGGGAGAGAGCGAGAGAACTGTGTGTGTATGTGTGTGAATGACTGCACATGCACACAGGCACGTATGTATGTGTGTGTGGAGGGGTGGGGGAGTGTGGGGGGATAGGAGATAGATAGACGTGAGAAATGAAAGGAAAAAGAGAAAAAGAGTGGGAAGCACAAGGAAGTGAGTGAGAGAGAGAGAGAGAGAGAGAGAGACGCTGTCTGATGACACACTACAGCAGAATGTGTAGTATGAATGCTTCCTACTGTTAACTACATATCTAGCCTACACAGCTGTCTCAACCCACCCATCCACCCACCCACCCCCTCACTGCCACTGCACTCACACAGACCAAGATACACACACCCTCGCCTACGTCACAGTTAGTCAGCGAGAGGGGAAAGCCCCAAGAAGGCTGCACACATCATGTACTCTGCAATACAGGTTTATGTACACTGCATGAATTTCCAGGGTTTGTCAATCAGTCAGTTGACATCTACTGATCCAAAATCCGGAGAATTGGCAAGAAAAATTAGAAGAGATGTACTTATTCCCACTATTTGGACGTTTAGAAGATAGGAATGGTAATCCCATGACATGGTTTCTGTCGTACCCCTTTCAAACTGGAGTGAGCACTGAGGGAAAACTCCATGTTCGCCATTGCTGAAAAATGTCTGATGATCTGGTCTGACTGCACTTTATCTAGTACATTTAATGACATTTCAGAACAGAGTTTTTTCATATATGTAAATAAAAGGTTTTGGTGGACCCCAGGTAGGTGATAAAAGCACTCTCCCAGCACAGCAGAGAGCTTGGGACAAACCACAACTGGTCCAGTGTGACAGTGTTTGCATATGGGTAGCCAGTGAAGGGTCATATTCTTGTACATACAAAAAAAAAAGGCAACTCCTAACAGTTAGTCAGAGCACCTGTGAAGGGAGGGGTGGGATCTGGGGTAGAGTGGCAACCTCCTGTTATATTATCTTTCATATTTAGCTCTCAGTAAAACTCACTGGAGCGTTGAGGAGGATCGCAGCGCAGGAAAACAAATTCATAACTAATAAAAATGAAAAGGCTCATTCTCCTCATCTGCCATGTTGAATCTCCAGTGCTTACACAACACTGCAAGCGAAACAATTTTATTTTATACACAGCATTAAGCTAAGCCTGGTTTGATTAGATGGTTTATCAGTGGCAAATATGCAGTTATAACTTTGGACCTGGGAACAGGAATTGTAAGATCTTTCCAGACAGTTATATTCCAGCTGATTACATGTTCATTGTCCCCTGTCAGACTTTGGGGTTTGTGTGTAAAAGAAACACATTTAGGATTATCTATAACGAAATTCTGTGGGTAGCTGTTTAACTCCAAAGATAAGAAGATGCATGCCACTGAGATATATACAATATGCACAAAAAGCAAGAGATGCAAGCACAAGTGTGGTGATAAAAAAATTATATGAGGTGACTTGAGCAGTGGAGTGAGATATCAGGACTGACAGTGCTGTAGCAGTAGTAGGCACCATGAATCACCAGGAAAGTATCTACTTGTCATATTATAAAGAGCACCTCACCAACGTCTTTGAGTGTCACTGGTGATTTTAAGAGTCAGATGACACCGATCAGCTGAGGTCATGCATGGCTTCAAAGCTCAACTTGTACTAATGCGAGGCTCCTTTTCTGTCCTCTGTCAGAGTCTGCCTTCACATACACGCACATTTAAATGATGAAATGTGGAGTGATTTGGGTGCGACTGATCCTCGATTTGCTGTGGAAATCTTATCTTATCTTGCCGTGTGGTAATACCGTTACACTGCCTCACGAGTGGAAGGAATGAGAAAGCTGAAAGAGATGACAGTGGAGTGACACATTTTCACTGACCTACTCTACTTCCTGGTGATCTTCTTTTAAAACAGATGGCAAGCAAAGGTGAGACTGAAAGAGACACCCAAGTGGAAACAGAAAGGAACAAAGAAAAAGAAAGAGAAAGAGAAAGAAAGAAATGAAAAGGAAAGAAAGAAAGAAAGAAAGAAAGAAAGAAAGAAAGAAAGAAAGAAAGAAAGAAAGAAAGAAAGAAAGAGAAAGAAAAAGAGAAAGAAAGAAAGAAAGAAATGATTAATTTTATATTCTAAGGCTATTTAATGTGTTCTCATTTAGATAGAGGAGCCGAGCAGAGCGGGGCCTCTCAACCTCTCTGATGACTCAGGTCTGATAACTGCCCTGTGATGTAATCCCCTTGGGATAGATAGAGCTTCAGGCAATGCACTCCCTCCATCAGACACCCAGGCACCCAGATGTGCTCACTTACATGGATGTGTTGCACACAGTCACATAGACACAACTGCTGTGCACATACATGCATACTGTGGCGTGCACATGATGTGGGTGTCTGCGTGCACATAGACACACAATCCTCTCACAGACACACACAAAGACAGCTAGACTAAAACTAGACAGGCACAAACAGACAAAGAAAAAGTAAACTGCACTGTATGAAAACTTGCTTTGTGCAAACTGAAGTATGTACACAAGCATGTGTGTGCACGCCCAGCGGATCACACGCATCCATCGCCGCGCTTTGGGAAATTGGCTGCTGTTCTATAAATAGTTCCACTGGTATTACGTACACATTACAAGCCATTACATCAGATAGGAGTTACTGTGGCAGATTACCATTCTAAAAGACTATTAGACATTAGGCATACAAGCCTGCACACACATTAAAATCCATTACATGTGGGCAATGTTGTGAAGCACTTGAAAAGGAATTGCTAACTGGATAACAGCTGCACCAGGGAGAGGAATGTCAGTGTGAGTAAACCAGCAGAAGCATCATGAAAACAAAAATACAAATCACAGTAGTAAACTCTTAAGACAGTGTCAGAATTATGTCCATAACTTTGAACAGCTGCCTCCAATGTCTTGCCACAACACATACTCACATGCAAATTCAACACTGACATCAGCTCCCATGTCAACTCTTCCTGGAACATTGAAGCAACTGGGAAATGGGAAAATTCTTTCCGATTAGCACGCCCAGGGACTTTCTTGCCCTGAGTTGAGCCTTCAGGCAATTTTTGTATCCCTTGCGACTGGCCTAACCTAACCTTAACCACAGCCTTTAAATGAACCTTAACCATATATTACCTCAACATCCGATTGGCTGAGCTTGCAAGTGACAGGAAGTTTTGCCTGGGAGGCAAAATTTGGAGAAGAAAAAGTGTATCTTACTGTATTCTGAGAACTCTGAAGAAAAGAAACTTGCCTACTGAATGAATTACATATGATATTGGTTGATTTCAGCAGACTGATTATTGAAAATGAATTATTCCTGGGGGAAAACCAGATTTTATGTTCAGGGAAAGTAAAGAATATAGCAGTGGATTGGTCCAGGACACAAAATGGTTATTTTGAGTTATTATTCCAAAAGAACCATGTCAGAAAAAGTTGCAAGCTTCCAATGTAAACATATCCAGTTGTGTTCAGAGTGAATAACTTACATAAACTTGATGTTTCTTGGACTCATTTTAGATAACTTTATATATTTTCCTTTAACAATGACACACCGTGTAGCGTTGCTAAGGCTTCACAGTAAATTTTGCAGTTTTATTGCATAAATGCTCTTTCTACAGTATATGGAAACGCATAAGGCGCTGACTTTAGTTCATCAGTCACCCTCCCCCACTGTCAACATTTAGCTATATCTGCTCCGCTTTCTCTGTTGGAAAAAAAAAGTGTTGCCAAAAAAGAACTGTAGTCATTGATAAGCTGATTTGGCTCACACGACCCACCCCAGCATCATATTCCCATTAACAAGTGCCCTCTGTAAAGACCCTCCAACTGTAATGTGGTGCTGTGTGTGGTCCAGGCTGCCAGTGGAAACTGACGTCCCAGTGATGAGATGGAGACACAAAAACCTGAATGGGCCTCGGACAATTGGCCGTCCCCACTGAGTGCCTGTAGTCAGCAGGAGTGGGAGGAACTTGCCAAGAAAACTCTGCTGACTCATGAAGAAGGGACGGCAAACTGTCCCTTGTCATCCAATTACCATGTCAAATTAAGACCCAAGACATAGAGGCCTATCTGGGCCCAGTGAAGCAAAGGAAGGCAAAAAGGGATTTAGTGGTCAGGGGGCAGGGGGAGGGAAAAGGGAGGAAGGAAGGGAGGGGGGAAGAGAGAGGGAGGGATCGTATAGAGTGGGAGATGTATAGAGAGAGAAACTTATGAGGAAAAGACTCAGTGCACACTGACAATACAAAGTCATGTACAGTGGCAGGCTGCCATTTCTGCAACTGTGCAGCCATGCATCAGACCACAAACTGTATATTGGGTAGTTAGGTAGCCCACAGAGCCTGCTCTGTCTGTAAACAATGGAGTCTTAACACCCACTTAGGCTCAGAGAGTTGTAGGTTGAAGGATTCTGGAGCTGAGCTAGGTCAAATTTAATTAGCAATGCCGGTCAGATACCACAGATTCAGGTCAGGCATTTGGACAAGCCATAAATTATATTAACTATATGTATCATAACAGGTAAGTTTTAGGTATCTGAAGACAGACGCAAGGTAATATACCTATGTTCAGTTAAACAGTGGTTGGCATGCAAACTGGCTAGAAAATAGAGAGAAGAAGAAGAAGAATATTTTGCACTAAACCAAACTAGGATAAAAAGAGTCAAAGGTGCACAACAAATTTGCTGAAATCTGAAAGCTCTTGTAGACTTAAATTTTATCATTTTATTGGTCTGACTTTTCATAAAGTTTCAAACAAAATATCCCTGTAGTGTGGCAATCTGTCCTGCAATCCTATTAACTCATTTAGATTCAAATCATTTGAATTCCACAACAGCTCACTACTAACAGTATCACCAGCTGGTTGAGAAGTGAAACATATCCTTGTTCATTTAAAATAGAGTAGCACTGGACATAGCAACACACCTTTTAGATGCCATGATAGGGTTATGATGATGCAAAAATGTATCACCTATTTATTGTGGCTACCTGCTGAGAAACATCCTGCGAGGATCCAAATATTTTACCACCAGGAGTGAAAATGGGAGCGGATGCTTAATTGTTCACAAGGGCTGATTGCCAGAAAACCCTGGGTAGCAAATGTCCTTTCAGACCACTGCCGATTTGGAGCCATTGTCCAATTACAGCAGGAGGGCACAAGGAGGGGGCAGGGGAATTGGGATTGGGCAAAACAAAGGATGACATCACTGGCATGATTTTGGCAGTACATGGCCCACTGGTTGTATGGCAAGAAGTGGTGGTGTTGCCTCATACTGTATGTAAGGCAAAGTTCAGATTTTTCCTTTTTTAATAGATTTATTTTTTACATTAGCTAAAACTACATATGGTACAAACTGCACAGAATCACTGGAACCAGCTGTAAAAATTCTGGGATTAGAATGCATAAAAATACTGAAAGTAAATGGATGATGGGAAAAAGACACATTACAGAAAGAAAAGGGAATTCATCTTAAGGTCCTTATGTCCCATGACTGTAAAACGATGAATACTAGCATCACAGGAAGCTCCAAAGAAGCATTTCCCATTCAGTGAAATTACAGTACTGTATGTGCCACAGTTCTGTACAAAGTGTCCCCAATAACCAGAGTTTTCTCTGGAGATGCCAAGATTACACTCTCTTCTGTCTGTCACTCTCTCTCTATGTCTCTCTCCTGACACAAATCCAAATGCCAGACCTTTGAGTCAGGTTGCTTATCTGTCTTTGTCTCGTAATACCTCTGATGGGTCTTCTAGCAATATAAAGCTGAGGGCTGTAGCTACACGCTGTAACTTCCCTTTAAAAAAATTAAATAAAAAATCTTTCCTTTGCCTGTTTCCCGTCTAGAAAGATGAACATTTCTTCTCTTGTCTCCCTCATCTTTGTCTGAGCTTTTAACCTTGAGCTGTTTCTCCTTGATTTGAATCCAAAAATAGTTGCACTTTAACATATATAAATGCCTGTGGTAATCTAATTAATTTTTAAAAATAATACAGAAACACTTTCAAACTTTCTAAAAGAATGAACACCTTGATAGTTAGAAGAGAGAGTACATTGTTTCCTGCTGTACATGCTTGATGAGCAACACAGTAACAAAATAATGAAATAAAAAGGTAATATGTGATAAAAAAAAAACACTTAATTAAATAATGGTTGTTTTAAAAAGATTTTTAATTTCTCCTTATCGTCCTTCCTATTTCTTCACTCCTTTTTACAGCCGTTGCTTCAGAAATCTGAGCTGTCCTACTTTCCCTGAGAGATAGAGAGAGAGAGAGAGAGAGAGAGAGAGAGAGAGAGAGAGAGAGAGAGAGAGAGAGAGAGACTGAGAGAGAGGGAGACAGAGGGAAGGCAGAGAGAGAGATAGAGAGAGAGAGAGAAGAGAGAGAGAGAGAGAGAGAGAGAGAGAGAGAGAGAGAGAGAGAGAGAGAGAGAGAGAGAGAGAGAGAGAGAGAGAGAGAGAGAGAGAGAGAGATGCAGTCTCCATGACCTACATGAGTCCAGCAGCTCTGCTCAGCTTTGGCCAGATGAAATGCCTACAGGCAGCAACACATTGCTCTCTTTGTGAAACACATGGACACACACAAATCCAGAAAACAAGTATATACACTTGTACTCACGCACACATGGCTGTGCATGAGCAGACACGCACACAAAATCACAAAGAAAATATTGCACTAAAAACGTATTTTACACAGCTTCTTTCTCAAATGTGCAACCTAAGCTAAGTTTGTTTGTCGTGAACTTAAAAGTTACATTCTGTCATCTAAACTAAGAGATGAAGATAAATGCACAAGTGCATACAGGATACTCTGACAATCGTATCGAGACCCAGACCCGAGCGAACGCTATCAGGGATTCCCATTAGCAGCAGAAGTAATGGGATCCTGCCCTATTAGCTGGGTGAAAGTTGTAGCTTCTAATCTTACACTGCCTGCCTACTGGGACAAGGAATGAAGGATGGACCATTAAAGGTGTATCAGCCCCCAATGCCTGGGTGGTCCAGTCAGGCTCCTAAGAAAAGACATTTAGTGAATTGAAATACAGGCATACAGGATTATTTATTTAAGATGCTATAATATTTAAGGCTTTTGGTTTCCTACCATTACCTTGATAAAGAATTCAACATGCTCAGAATGTTATTAATATATCACTGGAAAATTAACTATGATGACATAATTTAATTCTGGGCAATATGTAGTACCTGCTTGTCAGATTGCCTATGCTTCATTTCCTGTCATGCATCTGGCATTAATCAGTTTCCTTATCTTTTTGGCTTGTGACGCCTTAAAGCTTGAGTGCATACATATAAATGAATGTCCGTTACGTTCAAGCACTTTCTAAAAGAGTTCACACAGTGTTGATTAAGCCTATCACCACCAGGTATATCACATTTTTTAATCTGGCATCTGTGGCAAAAATCCAACACAGGTGCACTAGTAATGTGTTTTTTGTCATCTGACAATGATTGGTTTGCCAGAGCTCAAGGGCACCCATAGAGCATGTGCACCGTTTTACAGCCATAAAACAGTAGTAACAGAGACAGGCTCTTGCACATATTCATAAAACATAAAAATAGTTACATGCAGGTAACTACTATTTAAGCTTAACTAAAACTAACTAAAACAAAATTGTTGATATTTCTAAGCTGGAAAATTTGTTTTGTGACACTTAAATGTGTTTTACTGCTTCTCTACCCCCAGATTTATCTTGTGACCCCTTTTAGGAGCCCCAAACCTGAGATTGGGAACCACTGATTTAGGCTACCAGAACTATGGCTAGCTTTTGCACAGCTTACTTCACTACGCTAAAAGCCTTGAAATTGGTCATGATTATAGTTTGATTTTTTCCCGTAAAGCTATATATTTTTTCTACTATTTCCAGTGTCACAATGATGCTGTAGTGTTTCTATGATGTACTATAGCAACTTATGACTAATCATTTGTTAAATAGCATAATCTTATCAGTGAGTGACAGTGTATGTTTTAATGAATAATCACTACAGTTGAAATTCATTTAGACTCCATGTGTGTACACTGGAGGCTATCATGTCCTGCATATTATCACATGCAGTTTTCTGCTACAGTGTAGGCGGTACATATTAGCTGCAGTTGGCTTTAGTGGTGATGTCGACTTATTTTTTACTGGAAGCATGTAAATTAACTTCACATGTATGGATAATTTCAAGCCAATGCAATTTTTTGTGTCAAACTATTTATATAATTGGAATACTTCTCCATAAGTTGTCTTAAAAGTTCCTAAAAGATTGTCTTCATGGTGCTGGAACCTTTTTTTTTTTTTTTTTTGCAATGTAGCTTACAGTGCATTATCTAAGCAACGGAGTCGGTAATATTCAAATTCACACACAAATTTTCACATAACCACAACGGTCTTCATGCATGAGCTATGAGATACTGTTATGTTAGCGAGTGGAGTGGCTATGTCCATTGCCAAGTCTTATTTATTTATAGAGAGCCATTACTCAGACTAATCATGCAAGACCTATACCTTATTATTCAACAACAGGCCATGTGTTTGTGTGCATGTGTGTCTTTGTGGCAGTAGCAAGTTTAGCTAGCAGGTCGAGGCATGTTTCCATTTAGCAGCAGGGGATAAATATGGCCCCGACACATGAGATGTTCCAGACTCAACCACAACCTGCCTGGCACTCTTCCAGGTAGCATTTGTTCAACAGCAGCCAAACAATTTGTATATCACAGTACTGAATGCTGCAAATCCACTCAGTCACTCAATGCATTTATGTACCTGTATATGTTAGTGTGTGTGTGTGTGTGTGTGTGTGTGTGTGTGTGTGTGTGTGTGTGTGTGTGTGTGTGTGAGAGAGAGATAGTGAGAAAGAGAACAGGGACAGGTATGCTGACAAAGCCTTACTGTACTGCCTCCATGCTCTCTTTACCTCTGCCACAAAGAGCATCAGATAACATGCAAGTGTGTGCGTGTGTGATCTGACTTAGCCTACTTTCAGGGACACATTTCAGGCTCAAGACCAGTTAATTGGGGACAGCTTGTTCAATTGGGGACAAAAGCTGCATCCCCAACCGGGAAAAAAGATTTTTGGGTCAGTGGTTAAGGTAAGGGTTAGGTTAAGGTTAGGATAAGTGTTAGGCATGTAGTGCTTAGAGTCTGTCACCAGGAAATGAATGTAAGTCTATGTAATGTCTACCAGAAGTCACCTAAGTAAATGTGAGAGAGACAGAGAGAGAGAAGGCTCAGAGACTAGATGTAATGTTAGGAAAAATGAGGCCAACAAACAGGCATGCATCAAATATACACACATGGATGCACACATGCATAAGCTCAATAAAGCATCCAGTTTCGGCGCATTATTTATATTCACAGTTACAAATAATTACTAAGACATAAACAACCCAAGTGGCATAAACAGTACAAATCACACCCATGCACACGCACACCACAAAGTAACTGAATGTGACGAGCCAGTGATTACACAATACGGCAAGTGTCTGTGCACGTATGTGTGTGTTCCATGTTTCACTTTAAGATCCATTTAAAAGCAGGCTGGCTGCTGGAGGAGTGAGCCAGCAGATTTCTGGCGCTGTGTCACTTTGATCTCCGCACAGTGCGGCCTGCAGAACACATCAGTGCTACAATGAGAAGCAGAGCGCGCACACATAAACATACTGCCAGATGCACACCAACTCACAAGTAACACTGCTTGTAAAGACAAAACATGAATACATTAGGAAACGCACACATGCACAAATAATACTGAACCTCCTCGCAAACACTCCCTTACCTTTAAATACGCACACACTTACGCACACACCCTCAGACGTTCCCACACATTGAGGCCAACGGTTTGGGCATCGACAGCATTCCATTCTGCTGTTGCGTTTACAGTGGAAAAATCTGCTCTTTGACCCTGAGTATTTCCAACATTTCCAACTGGAAGAAGGCAGCCAGGGAATGCCATGCTTCAGCGCTAAGAGAGCGAGAGGAGGGATGGATCGATGCCCATCACTTGTAACGGGTGTTTCTAGTTTAAATCCTGCTGCCCTCTTTTCAGAGAATAGATGCTTCAAGTATTCACTGTGTGAAAACTGTTCTGTTAAATTGATAAACCATTGGTACTGTACTTTGGAGCATTTCACAATGAAGTATATTAAAGGATTTTTATATTAAAGGATTATTTCACAGTTTTTCACGTCTGACTTAAAACAAGAGTAAAATGCCCAAAAGAACATTGAAATAGGTTTTTTTTTGCCATAATCATTCCTCCTGTTCATACTGGTCTCTCATAGTGTATTTACAGTGTAAGAGATGGAGGACAAAATTCACAAGCCAATCTCTGTGCAAACATGGATTAAAAAATGTATCTAAAGATAATATGGAGCTTCCGCCATTCAAATGAGTGATATCAAATAGATATCTTTCAACATTACAGTCTTTTTAGTGCTGAAGTTCCTCTTTTTGTTTCTATACTTCCACCACAGCTCAACAGTGAAACACTGTCTGAGGAAACACAAAGAGGGAGTTTTATGCAAAAGAGATTGTAAATATGGCAGATATCAACTGGATATGATGAACTCAGACTGGTGAAGCCTCATATAAGCTTCAGTCAAACTTTAAATGACTACATGGTCACACTGTGGATGTTGGCCTCCATCACTTACATTTGAAGAGGATCTTTTAACAGCCAGTATGAATACGAGGAGTGATTACAGTCAAGAACACTTTTTTTCAATGGGAAACTGACTGTTGCTTTAAGACAGACTTCAAAAATGGTGAACCTATCCTTAATGAAAGGATCAAATGGCTGTTTCTAATGTGAAAGATGTTGTTTGTAATGACAAACCCACAAATAATTATTTGAGTGAGCATACTCAGCATTCACATTCTCTAGCATCTCAGAAGTTATGATGATATTTAAAGCTGTACTGCGGGACTTTTGTCTCCCCCTTCTGGCAGTGAGAGTAAAAATCACAAAGACTCGATACATGCTTACGTCATAGGCTCCACAGTAGCGTACTCTGTCACTAATGTTACAGCTGTAAAGCAATGGATTAATTGTTTTGTACGTCACAAACACCCCACAAAATAACTTGTTTCACTACCAGAATTTGATCTGTTCGGTACGATAACATTTGGAAATTCTAGAAGAGCCACACAATTAAATGATTTTACCTCCATTTAAGTTAGCAGGGAGCCAACTGGAAGTTAGCCAGTCAGACAGCATAAGTCTCTAGTGTTCATGCTCTGCCCATAGAGCATGTGCAGTATGCCAGCATGGGAAGGTCAAACCTGACACCAGATTAAAACCTATGTATTTATGTGAAATGTAGAAAGATTTACCTGGTCACCACCAGGTAGGTGATAGGCTTAAACAGCATTGTGTGAACACATTTGGCAAGACCTTCAATGTAATGGACGATCTCATATGTAGCTAAAAGTGCTTGAATGCAGGTTTAAGAATCTTTTCAGTGTGCTAATTATCATACTTGATTTATTTATGTATTACACAATCCTTACACAGTTATGATTTTAAATTCAGCTGCATTTAGGTCACTTGAATTCTACAAAAACTGTTACCGAGGTTGCCAACATCATGAGCTCATCCTGTCATTTATACTTCAGTACATTACACTTGATGCTGACAGCATTCACAAAAAGCTATTTTCATAAGTATGTGTCACAGCTTAAAAGACTTCCTGCATAAACTAGAGGCAAAGCCATGCAGACAGAGAGAAAGAGGTGAGGAAAAGTAAGACGAGGTGGAAAAACACCACCATCATTAGAGTCACTAATGATCTCTCGAGGGCTACTGTAGCACAGCAGATTCCAAGAATATGATCCGGATAAGAGTGAAACAGAAAAGGATACTAAGAAAAATATGACTAATCTTAGCTGCTGAATATACAGAAAATACAGAAAATGAAGAACCATAATGCAGCTGATTGTAGCTGTTATATTAAAACAAATATGTTAGAATGTGTACAGTGTGTAAAAAGGCTTACCATTTATATTCTGTGATTTAAAGATAGGCAAAACCTACAGAAGTGTACTGATTCATTTTTTTTTTAACATCATATGATAGCACACACACAGACCACTGCGAACATGCAGTATTAATTATGTTCAAAAGATATGTAGATGATGTAGAAAATGTTTATGTATGTAAGTAGTACATCCTGTATCTTGAATATGATAATGTGCTGTACATATCTCTGTACACACTGTACTATACTATAAATAGGTGCTTAACACTGAACATTTTTGCATGCTTAGCTGTATCTTTTTTCAAATGATGTGGCTTTGCACACAAAACACATACTGTAAACAGGTTCAATATTCGCATAACTTTGCATACTGTATTAGTCCTACAGTAGAATGGTAATTCAACTGTAAATGCTAGAAAGCATGAGATGAGAGCAAGAGATGTTAGATAGGTACAGAAAACTTCATGATACAGACAGCAGAATCATTAATTCATATTTAAACTACTGCAACCGGACATGCTGGCAATAAGCACCAACAGCCCATTTGCTAGCATTAATAAACAGTGCCAACTCCACCTCCACTGCTCGTCTGGCACTATGAGCTATTTTGAGCCTCTAACTTCATCATGTGTGAATATGTATTTATCAAGTGAGTTAAATTGTTACTGGAAACACTGCACAGTACTCCTGCCTGCCAAAAGGTCAACAGGAATATGATGTGAACTAAAAGTCAGGGAGAGAGGACAAAGAGGTGGAGGGATGACAGAGAAACACTTGTGACAGACAGTAAGATAAACACTGACATACTGTTCAAGACACACCGAGATAGACAGACCAACAGAAAGATAATGAGACACAGACCAGAGAGGCAAAGACAGGGCATGGGGATCATGCCATACCATAGAGCACTGTGAGCTACAGGACATCCAGTCCAAGTACAGTAAATCCAACAAAATCTGGCAACCCAGTGATCAAATCAGTGTTCCCACACTAGAACGACTGGGGCAGTGATGGGAACACAGTGTCCAAGTAAGTACATAACAGCACTCTCTATTGCACTACGGAGCACAGACTCTCAAAACCTAGACTGAGAAAAATTAATGGATATTCTGGCTAACTGCCTTGCATTCACAGGCTTCTTATAGGTTTTTCCATTGCACAACATGGATTACACAGGCCAAGATCCTGGTATTTTCTTAAGTGTAGAGTTGTTGTAATACCTGCCTTTTCACTCATTAGCTCTACCCACATTCTGTTAGTAGTAATCCTTAGCAGGCATAGGAAGTCAGTTTTATTAGGTTATGTGACCATCTGTGCACACTTTGACAAATACTAAACTGGACTGGTACCAGTGCTCATACATGGCAGCCTCCTAGTGTGAGGTCATTGGCCATCCTGTAGCACCCAAACAGAAATATGTTTATTCTGCTTTGGCCTTAAATGTTTCTGTGATGCTCCACTTCAGAACAGCAGCTTAATACTTAAATTTGGCACATCTCGACAGTACAAACAAATAGATTATTTTAACATTATTTAATATGCACTTCATTTCTATTCATTAAAATCACTCAACATGCTGCAAATGTATTTGAGATTTTCCCCTTTAAGAGTGTATAGCTAAGATGACAAGCTGGAGAGAGGAAGTTTAGCAGTGGAGAAATGGAGGGAGACAGGAGGGAGAGGAGAGTGGAGGAAAGTGAGGTAATTGGGAATCATATGGCCATGTCACACAGCTTGCCCAGTGATTCCTGACAGCCCTGCGCTGCGTCCTCATGCCTCCTGCATGGAGGCCAAGGAGTGAGCTAAAGAGGAAAAGAGGGAATGAAGTACAAGTCTGTCAGAGAGCGCCCCGGAGGTTGGAAAATTCAGTAAACTAAACATAAAAAACTTCTCAACAGCAGGCTGGCTGACTGGACTGGATGTTTGGAGGGCAGAGAGAAGGGTAGATAGAGACAGACTGACGAAAAATGGAACAAAAAAAAAGAGGACATATGGTTAAAATGATGAAGGTAAGGGATCACGGGGGAGTGGGCTGGGAGCAATAATTTACCTGCTCACCTTCCCTCTTGTCAAACCCTGATGGGATCACCCACTCCACCTCTCAACTACTCCAGGGAGAAATAAGTGTTCTCAACCAACGCCTCCAAAGCTGGAACCCAGAGGCACATGTGTGTGATGAGACAGCTCTGCAGGAGGCTCTTTTCAGTGGAAAGGTGCTGAGTTGAATTTCCACTGAGGAACAACCACAATGAGAAATACTTTCCATTGCCATCAACAATGGACAGACACTGCCAATGCTGTAAATAGTTTACAGAACTCACAAAGACAAACAGGCAGACTTGTGTGCAAACACACAAACACACACGCATCTAAACAACAAATAGGCATGGAGGGGTGCGCAGCCTAAGCGCACAAGATTACACAAGTGTGTGCACAGTTTGTACATTGTAAATACAAACAAGGAATTCAACTTTCCATGGCTCTTTCTCAGAATTATATCTTCATTGTGTAAGATTGGCAGTCCATGCAAAACAAAAGCTGTATATATATATACAGTTTACATTTACAGGTGTGCATAAGATTTAGTAAATGAAGTGTATGCAGATGTATGGAAATGTGTCAACATATCATGTAAAACTTTTCCTAAACTCCATGCTTGTTTTTTAAAACTAGTGTGACTCAACTCCTTTAAAAATTTGTCAAAGCTTTTTTACATGAAACACATTTTTATCATGAAATCAAAACTGCGCACATCTTCAAAAAACAGTAAATTAATGGAGTATCTGTTCACTGGAACACTTAGTTTCAGGTCTCCTCAGTATGTAACGGAAACGTTATATTGAAATGATGCTAGGTAGAGCACTACATAAATGTTCTGTGCTCCATTAATCGAGAGGCCAAGAGGCCATGAGACTGCAATCAGTGCCAAAGGCAGAGTAAGTTGTCCCAGACAGAGCAGAGTGGCTCAAAAAAGCACAGTTTGTCAGACTTGGACCAGCTTTACAGATCACCTACTCACACTTTCACAGATATTTCATTATATGATTACTTTAAAATCACAGAAATATATTAACGTCTGCTGCTAATCTACAACCCCCCTGCACCTCCTCCAATCCCCCCCGCCCACCACCACCACCATTTCCTGGTCTATACGGCACTCTTAAAAGGCCGCCTGGGAATTCAAAAACAACAACATTCCCGTCCCGAGCAGGTCACTCAGTCTAATAAATTGGTTTCTGAATATTTAGCAGACAAGCCTGCTTTACTTTATACAGCAGTCAAAGTTATGTCACAGCTAGTAATTCAAAGTAAAACTCATAACCACTTAGTGAGACATTAATTTCTGACCTATTTACCTTACAAACTAAGATTTACCAGGCAGTGTTGAATTTATGCCACAGCTAATAATTCAAATCTACGACATTCCCACACAGAAAGAACAGCTTTCCCACTCATGAAGACGTAGAGTGAAATGTAACCTTTCAAGGCTTAGTCGAATATTAAGCGTTTAGAGTTTTATTTATGTCACAGATGTTAATTCAAATCCTCAGCTTCCCAACTTTTCAAACACTTACTGGATTCCACAGGTTGCTCAAAACATCCAATGATTTATGAGCTGATGTTTGAGAAAGCAAAGCTGGTCATTAAACTCAGACCTGAAAATTGTTGAGAAATGACTTAAGTTGAACAACGGTCTGTGATCTGGTCCCGTAAGAGCCACAACCGGAACAGGGCAGAGTATTTATGAGAAATAGTCCACCCTCGCATTACTGTAAACTGACATGTTACTGTAACCAGCACTGGCTGGCCCCATATGAAGCTCATTAATGAGGACGATTGGGGGGACTCTGACTTCCAGGAATAGACAGACCGGTCTCTAAATCTTTGTTAGTGCATGAGCACACACAAATGCAAACAGGCACAGGCAGACGCACAGAAATGTGTCCAAGTGCACATGCACACACACGCTTTCTCAGTCTCCTCCTCCGATCTCCACCTCGTTCTTTTTTTTCTCATACAAAGCCACAAACCCTTTGGAGCACACACATGCACCATACAAATCAGTGCCATCACATGCAAGCAATCAGCATGCCCCAGATGAGCAAAACATGGGGCAGATGTAGGGCAGGGAAATTCCTAAATGCTTATGTCTAACACACAGCTGACCACTAAGTGCGGCTGATTTATGATATTCAAATTCAGCATCCTTCAAAACAAGAAACTTGAGTCACACATGGCTCGGTTATCAAAATATATAAGTAAATCAAAATCTGCCCTGTTTTATTGCAGATGTCTCATATCCTGTTTTTAAAAGGATCAAGCTTCCGAGAAGGTCATATTGTATGTCGATAATGTTTTGCATCCAATGCAACCACACCAAATTATAATGCAGAGTTAAATATTAAACCCACATGAAAGCCCTGCCGGGAAAATTAAGCTGGGTTTCCGAAAAGAGATAAAGTTTCAACAGTGTGACGCTGGTGTTGCCGTCTTTGTGGGGTTTTGACTTACATATTTGCCAGTAGAGGGTTCTCCAGGAGGTAGGGACCCAGGACTGAGTACAGGTGAGCTTGCTGGACTGCAGAGCTCAGGAAAGGGGTTCGGGATGGCCGGGAGAGATGATGTCCTCAGCTGCTGCTCCTCCTCCTGCAGCCGCCTGGACAATGGAAACGGGACAAAGAAACAATGATACTGTGGTGGTGAAGAGTGGCCTGATGTTACAAACATGTTTTGTAGTATTGCTTTGTGTTCCCTAAATATTCCAGCAAAAACATTAACTGAAGTCTAGGGTCGTGACCTGGGACAGCCTCTGAAATGGATATGACTATGGGAGAACTTTGAAATGAAACCCGCTGACAGAGGAGGAGAGAGTTAGAATTAATAAAGCATTGCTGTACGGCATCCAGGCTCATGTCTGTTTCTGTCTGATCTACCCATAATGAACAGTCTCCCAGCAAGTGGAAATCACAGACAGCCTGCTAGCTAATTTTTTTTGCAATATTTATCACACATCAATATTGAATCAAGACATCGCTTTAAAGCAGTTTTTAAATGAGGCGCACACAGTGTACGCTTGTGGCTCAACAGAGGAATGATGATTTGACAGTTGATCATAAACTTTTCATTTGATCTTTTTTTTTTTTTTTTTAAGTGGGCAGGCCAGTTAGTGAATAGCAAGCTCGGATAATCATTGTAGATGACTCTTTTTTCTAAGTCTCTTTCTCCCGGTCTCTGTCAAACTCTTTCTCTCTGTAGAACCCGGCGAGTTCAAAAGGGAACAAGTCTTTTGATGTCGTCCCATCTGAGCTTGAGAACAGGGTTATCGAGAGGTCAGCCCTGAATAATAAGAACTTCAGGGCCTGGGTCTGTGAATGTGTTTGAGAGAGAGCGAGAAACAGACAGAATACTCCATTACTTGAGCATCCCTCCTGTTTCTGTCAAATACTCCAGAGAAGGATTATAATACCAGGAGACAAAACTATATGTATGCATGCATGTGTATATGTTTGTGTGTGTGTGTACGCATGTGTGCATGTGTGTGTATGTACATACCCACTTTTGAATGCATATAATAACACCCTTAGGGAGATTATGGGTTTACTACACTTTAAATTAAATTGAGAGATACATTTGCACTTGGTACTAAAATAAATTACCTTTCTCCTCCTGCTGATGTAGTTTGAGACAAAGAGGGAGTGTCAAGGAGGAACGGGTCATTCCAGGGCTACAGATAGTGAGCCGGGAGGAGAAGTTTTGCCCAATTATTGCAAGGGTGTGGATGGATGATAGTATGCAATGAAAGGCTTCTCTTACAAAGTAAAGAGAACAAGAAAATATAGTTGGAGCTCAGCATATGTGGACTGTGGGCGATTCTAACTTGCACCAGTTTGACTGTAGAGTTATTTATATTTTTTTAGGTTAGGTTTTGATTGCTTGAGATGTGTTTGAAGCCTTTGGAAAACACCTGAATGCACACATTTTATTGTAGAACAGTTCATTCAAACTTCCTTCAACCATGTGGTAAAGATAGTCATATAAAGCTGCAACTAATTATTATTTTTTATCACTAATTCATATTCTGATTATGTTCTCAATTAATCATTTGCTTTGTAGAAATGTCAGAAAATGCAGAGCGCCTTGTGCATGCCACGTAACCGCAATGTTCCTGATTCAATTCCCTTGTTTGCCTGCCTTTTCACTGCCCAAGTATTGTTTGACTTTTTTCCCCCATCATCATATCTGTTGATTAACTTTCTGTTGATCAAATCGATTAAGTAAGAAACAGTCAATAAATGCTTAAGTACTGAGTAAAAATCACTTAGCATAGCTGTATTTTTGTGTCATTTTAGAAACACAATGTCTTTCTACTGTTCAAGAGCTCATTGTCTGCCAGTAAATTCAAATCAAACTATTTTTAACTGTGTGGCATTAAAAGCTTGGACATTGACAGTAAATGGTTTGAATTACAGTACAAAAGATCATAGTTGACATAAAGCCCCTACACCTTGTATGTCAATATTGTCACTGTGGTTCTCTCTTTGAAAGGTGATGTTCTAGCTGACATGACACCATGACACTTCGCAGCCAAATACACTGTATATACATGTATGTATTTAATGTAAGCCTGGACAGCTCCCTCTAGAGTTCAGTTGTCTTTCTTGTCCAGTCCAACTGAGCTGTTGAAATGGACAAAGGAACATTTATATCAGGAAATAATCTGCATTCACTGTGTTTACAGCTACCTGACAGCGAGGATGTGCATGGGTTGTGACCGTCGGAGGCTTGTTTGGGGTGAGTCAGTGGACAAGGAGGAGGAGGAGGGAGGCTCCGGGGAGACGTGGCTTAGCGCGTGCGAGTGCTGACCCTGCCGCGGCTGGATGTGTTGTGTGTGATGATGAAGGTGGTGGTGGTGGTGGTGGTGTTGGTGTGAGGAAGAGGTCTGTCCGTTGTGCAGTAGTGGGGTGGACTCTGTCTGCTGACCACTGCAGGTGGAGTACAGGCTCTCCAGCGAAGAGTTCATATCATTCACCAGGGCCTCTAAATCGACGTCATCCTCTAGTAGAGTCAGACAAAAAGGAACACATCACTGAGTAATTATTAAGAGAAATAGGAAGACAAATGTCAAAATCCTTTAAATCAGGAGTGTAAGGTAGATGAGAGAAATGAGTTTCATAACTTCTGGTACAAAAAAACAATATTGAAAGAATAATGTGGAGCACGGGACATATCACTCACACTGAACAGAAATTCAAACTCTAAAATACAGCCACAATAAACGGAGTCCAAGCACATAATTTTACATAAATGTATTTTACAGCGGTTAACCCACAAGAACCAACGTGGCTGAAAACAAGATGATGCCCACACCAAGGTTGCCAGCTTAAATTTGAACAGGTGACCTCACAGTCACATGGTATTTGTTTAGACTACGAGACCATAAGGACAACACAGGTGTTGTTGACAGCAACTGACATTAAACTTCCAATCAGTGAAGTACTGAAGTCAATGAGAGTGAATAACATGATGATCTGTTAAACTGAACCATTATGAAATATTGTGGTTAGTAGGTCAAAGTAAATTTGGAAATGTTTGTTATTTTAGCCTTTAGCACCCAGTGAACAGCACAAGGAGTCAGGGGTTGAGAGTTGAGCAGTGACCATTAGCACAATAATTTGAATCTGGGACCTTGTAGTTCATAATCAGCACCTTAACCCCGACACTACCATCCGGTCAACCAGCTGTCTTTTGTTTGCACAACCTCAAAGTTGATTACCACGGAGGTCGATGAGAATTAATGCAGCTGAAGTTCAAATATTCACCAAAAATACAAATAAATTCACAGACAGTGATCAACAATGACATTAAATGATATTTCATGAAGTTTGATTACAAATTGGACAATTTAGAACATGTTTGCACAGTGCATTACGGTTAAATATTTATAACCACTGTGTCAGAGATTTTAATCATATTTCAAAACTTTTTACATTTAATCTCCATACTCTAACACAACCTCTGGATCAATTTTGGTGGCAATTGCACAAATACTTAAGAAGTTTAGAGAGTTCATTGACTATACAGCATTAGTTGCAGTGGAGAAAAGTTTTGAGGGCTGAAGTGCTAACATTTTGAAAAATAAAACCACACACAATCAATCAAAACCAAATTTCCACCCCTGACTGGGACATGATAAATAAATAAATGTATATATATATTTATATATAAAAGTCCTAAAATTCAACGGCTTTAGTTTCAAACTGCTGAGGCTTGCAAAAAAAAGGTAAAGTCCCTCAATATTGTTGGGACTTTCCCATTTCTATTTGAGTTTCTCTATCATTTCATTGCGGCAAGGGTTTGAACCCTTAACCTCACTTTGCACCACCTTAATTCTAAGTAAAACCAAAAAAAGATTTATTTTTTAAAACACAGGCATGCACAATACACACACACGCACACACACACAAACACACACTGGTAACCAGTTTTGCCAGAGTGCTCAATCAGCAAGACTATCTTGACAACGTACATTGTGCTACCTTGTGAGCCAAATCTCCAGGGATAACAGGTACAAGCACAAACCTGCCCCTAACACTTTTCAACTCTTGCCACCGGGGTTTACAGCAAAGGCATCACATTGTAAGCATCTGCTCTGAATTCACCACATGTATCAAACATTCTGCTCTTAAAAGGTATTTAAAAGCAGGATGTGGAATTCTTCTTTCGGGGAGGAATCTATCGTTAAAGCCCTTGTGAAAACCTCTGAGCACATTTAAATTCATGAAGTGAATTTTTTAAATGACTCAAGGAGCACGTATCAAAGTTTGAAGTGTGCTCAATTGAAGACTCTCGTCTGACTGCTTCATGTCATGAAAGTTTTATTCTCTGGGTAAACTGAGCCGACCTTGCTCTTTCTAAATCACAATTTGCTGTGGTGGCTTGTCTTATAATTAATAATTCTTCATTATGAAAAATAAACTGATGTCATGAATTTATTATCAAATCCTTGTATCCAGATCATACAAACTTATTGTAGTATACAAGTAAACCACTAGGGGGAGACACGCTCTAATCATAAGGGGCAGGGACTCTCAAATTAACAGGGTTCAGAACAAGGAACCCCAAACAGATATAAAGACATGACCTCAAATTTAGATAACATTAATTACTATTGAGCACAATAAGAGAAGGCTTTTATTATTAAATATGGCTTAAGATAGAATGATATTACTATTTACGTATTAGTGCACATACTGTGACATTTCAATTTAATTGACTTTTTCGTTTTATTTCTATCTGTTTCTATTGTGACTTTTGACTCTCTCTTTGGCTCCACATTGTAATCCAATGGTATAACCAGTGTATGACTCACGTGATTTCCCCACAGCTCAGGGTGCAGGACAGCTGACAGCTTAATGGTGTCATTAAGTGTGAAGGTCATGTCACTCTTAAAAAGTATCTCTGCTCAACAAAAAGCTTGGAAAGTAGTTATCAGCTTGATTTAGAATTATAACATAGCACAGGCTTCAAAGTGAGCTTCTCAGCTTCGCAAGAAATCACCTTCTTGCACAAGGAAACAAGATCACATTTTTCCAAGGGGACAATAGTGGCCACAGGTTAGCAGGTTGGCAAAACATCCCTGGATGCAGTGTCACTGTCTGTAAATGTGTTTTCTTTGAGGAGCTTTTCCTGAAAACGTATCAGGTAGCTGTATTACAGGTGCCTGTGAATTACAGGTGGTTAATCTGTAGGTATTAATAGCGACAGGTAAGCTGGAGCAGCTACTTATAGATTGCCGGGAGAGCTAAAGAGCTACTGTATATACCACATGACACAGGGTGCATACAAGGCCACACACATAAACTAAAGAAAAGTGAGCAAAAATTCAAAAAATTAGTTTTAACCTGAACATATCACATCATCATTCTGACTAGGTGACATATGTACCCTCAAGCTAGTGAGAAAAAATAACTTCCCTTGTAAACCTGACCTAGTTTGGCCTCTAGAGGGGATCAGCAGAATTGTTTGCATACAAAGAAACACAGCTCACAACCTCATGCGTGGATGTAGGATTTGTGTGTCATTATCAGTCATACGATCACAGTCACCTATGCAATAAGGCAAACCGAGGTATGCGTCACACAACCTGGTGTAATGCAGACAGATTAATGACAGCATGCAGGCAGGCACGCACGCACAGGATTTAAACCCATGAAGATTTGGACCGGGAAGCCAACTATGGTTGTTTTTCTCTGACATAGAGTTCTGAAAATAGAAGTTATGCCAGCTACGTGGCCTTGGCAGGCATAAGAGGGGACATAAACGCCTTTATTTATGCCCACCCAACACACGGCGGTCACGGCACGCCTGGCCATACAATATTATAGCCATTAATTAGATCCTCTTAAAATATCAGAGCAGCTCAAGCAGCGGGGAGCACACGCAGCTACAGATGTAGACAGAGCTGTTGACAGTGAGAAGCTGCAGCTGTGACACCGTTGCCTAATGGCCACAAACTTTGGCACCAAATATTGTGGCTATGTGTTGACTAAAAAAAAATCAACATGTCCCTGAGAATATTTTAGTATGTAGCATAAATCTGCCACTGAAGTCTGAAACTATCATTGTAAATTGGTAGGATTTGTACTGGACTCGTTGCAGAGGTCACCCAGCTTTTAGTCCACAACCATGTGACAGGCAAGTGGTTTACACAACAAAACAGAGACATACCAGTAACAGTGAGGAAAATCTGACTAGCTAGATTTATATTAAAGTTATATCCACCTCCAAGTGGGATCATTGTTGGGTATCTGGTGTTTGTAGCAGGAAAGCAGCGGGGGTAACAGAATAAAATGGGTATTAAAGCTCTACATCTAAAGCTTTATTAAGAGAAAAAGAGATTAAATGCACTGCTAACACTGTGTAATAGATATAAACACTGTTTCAACAAATCCTTCCTGTAAAACAAATGTTAAGATGTGTAAATATCCTAAATCACATCATTCATTCATTGTGGAAGTCAGTACAAAATATACAACTGATGGGTTAAAGGATAACACTGTCATTACTGTTCTCATTTACTTGTTGTTTCATTTCTCCCATGACTTGTGTTCATTTACTCTGTTTAGCTCCCTCCCTTCTTTTTCATGAATCTATAATCGGTTAAATTGGGGGGTAAAAATGGCCCAAGCTCCCTCTATTGTCTGAGCCACGCTAAATACAGTATTAACCAACTGTAAACTAGTTAAGTCCGGTAAAAATCTGCATAAAAGCTGTTTTGAATATTTCTGATCATTAGTGAGCGAGACATGGACAAAACAAGACCATTGTATTGATGGCAGTTCCATATGGCTCCCTGTTTTTCCTTAACCCTGGAATGTAATCCATGCATTTTTTATTCATTCATGCTAGTTAAAAACAGAGGGGAGGGGCAACACTTCTGTAGAAAAGGGGTATAGATATATAGCACATCAATTGAACACACACACACACACACACACACACACACACACACACACACACACACACACACACACACACACACACACACACACACACACACACACACACACACACACACACACACACACACACACACACACACACACACACACACACACACACACACACAAGAGGGATAAACCGCATCTGAATACAAGCCCAGCAGAGGGGTTTCCATTCAAAGGGATCAGTGGGAGTATAGACTGAGCAAGTCTAAACTGTAAAGCGTGGCTGTGGGGTGTACAATACCACTGGTGACAGCGCACACACCCACTGAGGGCCAAGCCTCTTGATTGGAGAGGGAGAGTGTGGGAGGGTCAGAGGGAAACAGGAGGAGCGAGGGGAGGGAAAACAGAGATGAACAGAAGGGAAAGGAGAGACGGGAGTAAATAGAGGGACATAGAAACAGATTGGTTTAGGGGGAACTGTGGAAGGGGGAAAGAGAAGAGTGGGTTCACACGGGGTGAGGGTGGCCACGTCACCGGAGTATTTCACTTAACACAGCATTGTGAGAAGCAGTTGTCTTATCCCAATCAGAATTTTTAACCAATTTCCCCTTACTTTTAAACTAACTTTTTTGTTTGTTAGTTTTAAATGATGTTGTTTTAAGCTAGACTGTATAAGCACGACAATGTTCATCTGTTAGTCAGTTGGTATAATATAGTAGTTGGTATAACTCTCAACTACTAATGGATGATGCAAACAGGCAGTTAGCAAACAGCTGGTAACATGGTGGAGATAGAAGAGACAAAAGGAGCGTAGTTGGTAGAGGGAGCAAAAGGAGAAGTATGACTCCAACAAATAATAATGTTGCTCTGTAACTCCTGGATGTGTAAATAAACAACTGTTTGCTTAGAAGTTAAACATATCAACTTGTGTTCACAACTTGATACAGCTGCCCCCAAGTGGCCAGAAAATCAGTGAATGCACTTTTACTGTAATTGATGACCAAATACCAGCGAAACTAATGACATTCCTATTCAGCTGTACTTTGTGTTAGTGCTAAATAAAAAAAATGCTACTTTTGCTAGTGTGAGCTCTTAGCATGCTTACATTAGCATTTAGCTCAAAGCACTGCTGTGTCCAAGTAGCATGGCGGTAAACTTTTGTCTTGTTGATCTAACATAAGATTTTTATTTAAGAAACAAATAAGTAATTCTGGAACTGTGCCCTACCAATTTAAACCATGCTAGCCTACAAATGTTTTTAATTGTAAATTTGTAAAATGTATTTCCTTTTTTTTCTTTTTATTAAGGACTACTTAATTTTGTATATGTTTTTGTTGCAGGTCATTCCCCTCTCTCTCTCTCCCTGTTTCCTGTCGGCCTCTCTGCCAGCTACCAACTAAATAAAGGCAAGAAAAGCCCAAAAATAAATCTTTAAAAAAATAAACACTTTTGCTGTAACAAATCAGAAAATTGCTTTCACATCACATCATAATCTACACATACCCCTGCGCTTCCTTTACCCCCTGTTAAAGAGCCCCATTATTTTCAGGAATGCGGCCCCTCACTGTGAGTGAAAGTGTGTGTATGCATGTGTGCCTGCACGTGTATGCCCATGATTGTGTGCCCGTGACATGTCGCTCTCCCTCTACAAAGGCATAACTGGAATTACTGGAGGTGGGCACTTCATTTCCAGGCCTGAGACCATTGCTGGTCAACCCCTCCAGAGCTACACTGACAGATTACTGTGCTGCATTGGTAACATTGAAAGGATTTGTTTCCTAGCAGCTGCATGTTCATCTGACACACCACTAGTAAGTTAAGTTTGCCACACACTCAAACATCATGTAGTCAAGAGATAAAAGACACATGCTCCAGTCTGACCATCTCTCATGTATTAATGCACAGAGCACGTCGTAGCACCCTAAAGACCATGAGCTCAGCTATAAGGGTGAAGTCACTCTGCTGTGTGGCAGAGAAACAACACAGAGGAGCCAACACAGTGCAAGCCTGTGACATCTGTGAGAGACTGCACTAAACCCACATATGTGTCATGCCTCCTCTCAGGACAATGTAGCCTTGTCATTCTTACTTGAAAAATGACTGCATTAGGATAAGCCATATTAAACTCATGGATTGCATCTTGAGAACATCACATACAACTTACAACTATTTCTAGACATCAAATATTGACTTGCAAATGCCGCAATAAGCTGCTCAATAGCATCTCATTTCAAATTTATGAAATAATAGCAGGTCAAGTTCCAACAAAGCTGCACTGTTTTCCTAAATATTAATAGGTTTATGACTGCTCTGGCTTTATGGCAAACACAGCAAGTGGCTTGTGGCTCTATTAAAGTCCTATAAGAATGAAAGAGTGAGTTTCCTGGAAAACAAGTTTAATAACGTCAGCAAGGATTATTATCCCACTAATAACACTAGAAATACAATGGCTAAATACGTAAAGTGCCACTTTAAGCAGCTCACACAATGTAGCTTTTAACACATTTCTAAGTGGTAAAAATACTGTAAAGTGGCAGCTTTCTAGCCATAATAAGCCATCCATTGCATTAAAAGAATTAAAGAAAGAAAGACTGAGATAATAGAGAAAGTGATCTGATAAGAATCTAAATGGCCAACAGAAGCAATGCTCATAAATCCGACTCCCAACACAGAACCTACTGTATAAAAAGCTTAGTATCCAACCAAAATATTATTATTCAGACAGAGTAAGCAAAAATGTCCCTTAGTTAAAGTCATTTCCATTTGTCTGTCTCTCCAGTTCTCCAGAGTTCCCTCCATCCTGGCTGATTCTGAAAAATGACAATGCCATTTCTGCTCCATTTATTTCCCATGCCACGGCCAAGCGTTCTAATTCACTCGTTGAGTCCTCGCAGACTCCCCACCCTTACCTCCCATGCTGAGCCAATATTGTGCTTAAATCTCATGCTCCGATTGTCATGGACGAACCCTGTATAGCACAATTAGATAGACGGCGTAATTATAATGGCACCCTGTGTCCATGCAGATCACCCTTTGAACTGCTGAAATGTTTACAGCGGAAGAGACCCAAATATATATTATCCCCCTCCACCCAACCCCCGGCCCAGCAGAGGATAATGAGCAGCAAGCCGCTCACCACACTGTACTGAGACGAGGGATGCACACGCACGCACAAACCCACAGCAGCAGTGCCAGATTCCCAGGTGATTTCTATGACCTTTTTGTATTCTCTTATGCATGGATATAAATGGAGGGCACACAGCAGGCTTAATTGTGTGTTTGATAGAGCCATGATAAATTTGTTGTACTTATTTCAATCCGATTGATTGACCATGTTTAGGACTCAGTTAAAGAATGTTATGATTTTCAGTACCAAACTTTTTAAAGTGGTTTCCTTCCAGGAAGTTAGCTGCAGATGCATCACTCTTGGGATGTGCCCTGTCTGTGTTCCTTAACTAATTATACATTTTTGATTTGGTTTAGTTTCACAGGGATTACTGAACAGAATTATGTAAATGAATACCCCCAAAAGGTTGTTTTTTTTTTTACACAAAATATAGAATATAAATATAAGAATATTACCATGAAATACAAAGTCTGATTTTAAACTGCTAATAATATGATGAATCTAACATTATCTAGCAAATAATATATGTGTTGAAATTATTCTAATCACTAAATCACTAATAAGGTAAATACAGGGAGATACTTATAATATGAGATAATCGTAAGAAAAATGAAAGCAGACTGTTGAAAGTGTGCTTTTACCGTAAATGGACATCTTTGTTGTTTTATAGTGACTCATTAAAAAACCATACAGTCAGTTGAAAACTAATGAATTTTTTTTTTTTTTAAACCTAAAGAAATAGTGAGACCATTAAAAGGGAAATGTTACACCAACAGTTAAGTCCCAGTACTGTGCAATGTAATATGACAGGTCCCACTACACATCATATGCAATTTGATGTCTGGGTATAACCAAGTGCACTCTTCTGTGTCATATAACACCAGTGTAATTCAATAATAGGTCTAATGTACAAGCATCAGTACACACACAAAACACATGTACACATATATATCCACAAAAATCTATTGGTGGTTGGGGACCAACCTTGATGGTTAGGAGAATTCCGATTGGTTGTCTGCTGGAAGCTCGGACCAATGAGGTCAGCTTGTCTGTGATTGGAGGACCGGTCTATTTTGTCCTGCTGAGGGAGAGAGAGGAAAGAAAAAAGAAATAAAAATCCTGTCACCCCAATTATTACAGAAGCATGACACTAAAAAAAACACAATACATCACACCCATCAACCATTCTTCTGGCAGCTGTTTTTCACAGAAGCAAATTTTATTCACCAACCATAATTATGCTGTATGTTCTCATTATTATGTAATAGTAAGTAATAATTATGAAATAATATTCTTGTAATTACGAGATCCTGATCTTGTTATCATGAAAAAACTTGAAGGCGTTTATCAATCATCATTTGAGAAAACAGGGACAGGATTAAACTGCTAGATTTAATTAACTTTTATTTCTGCCTGAATGATCCCAGTGACTTAAGATGTGCAATGCTGATTTATGAATTGTTGTGCTTATTGTTGTTGTTTGTAGCAAACATGTCTATAAAATCCCTCAACCAACGATATGCATGGCATACTACTGCTTTCTTCTTTGGCGTTTTATGGGAGTTGGCATCCATGTTGCATTACCACCACCTTCAGATTTTAGTCCTTGTCAGTGCCCCAGTATGGATGTCCTCAAAAAAATCAGCCATCTTTTGCCCTCCCCATATACCTCCATACTTCTTTTTTGAATACTGATGACTAATAATCCATCCAGTTATCTTTACATTTTTTCAAATTGGCTGGGCTGAAAAAGATCACATAAAATAAAAAACAGGTCAGTCCAGGACAAATGCTAAAATAGAAATGTTGAGTAGTTCATCAAACTACATTAAAATCCTAAAAAACAACATAAAGTACGACAATTCATAATAATAAAAAACATCTCCCTTTTACACTGCTTGTCAGTATGTGAACTTGGCCAGTTGTCTGTAGGAGCACGAGATCTCTGATAGCATTAAACCAAAATGTCCTGGTTTGACCTGCAGATCCTCTCTCAGTCATTCCCACCATATTTCCCGTCAGTGCTAAACTATGCGATGAGGCAAAATCACCATAAAAACAGGGAACGTACAAGTATGTTTATAAACATATTTGATTTTGATTTGTTTCTAGCACTTACAACTACCAAAGTACAACTGTGGGTTATCCATTGTGTGTGTGCGTATGTGCGTGTGTGTGAGAGCAGACTGGCGTCCCGCGCTGGGCCTAACAGCAGGAGTGGGAACAGAATGTACTGGGACGAGCTACTGTGTTCAGAAAAACATCGCTACTGACTCTCTGTCTCTCTTCCACAGCAGACCTCAGATGCAGCAATAAAAGCGGTTGCAGTTGCTTGTTCTGCCTCATTTGCAGTAGTGACAGACGATGCAGGCAGAGCTGGATTCTTTTACAGAGGTTCTTCTATGATTGATGTTATTCTGCCTAATTTTCTATGATGGATGCTTTTTCCCTCCATCAGTTGGAGTTATCATTGTTGCCTCTGGAGACAATGAAGTTACAGTGATTAAAGGTTCATGGTCAGGGTGCTTATCATGTAATTCTTAAGACTCACAGTCAGTTAAGTCAGTTATATATTCTGGTCAGTGTCTTATTTAATGAAGGAGGTCCAGGCTGTGCTGCAGGATCTCATTTTTCACCAATAAATGTCACGACAATGCAAGATAATCGTAAATTCTTACACTGAATGATGTTCCTCCCCTAATATGCCACTGTAGCCACAGTACAAAGCATATCACCCTTTAAACAACTAGTTTCCCACATTATTTCCCGTGTCCGAGTGATAATTCACGCCGTACCTTACGTTTAAAAAAAAAAAACGTTTTTACTTTAAGAAATACAACCTAAAGCACTGTTAATAGCACCTTCTTTCTATTAAATCTGAAAACTTTTGGAAAGATTTTATTTTAAATTTGCACCCTCCCTGCAGCGGACTAGAGAATTTCCTTAAAAAGCAGGAGAAAGACACACTGTCTGCCATTTTCAATGCAAAGTTCAACATTTTCTTCGCTGTAATGTTACTTATTAAAGCCAAGTTTATTATAACAGACTTTTCAAAATCCTATTGCACCTGTGACATTTACTAACAAGACTCAATGAGCGGTGCAAAGAGAGTCAACTCACTGTGAGAATTAAGTTTGAAGCAGAATCCCACTCTGATGTCTCCATTCCTCCAAATAAAGGCTCAGCTGAAGAGTTACGCTCCATGATTTACCTGCAAAATTTCTAGCTATTCTAGTCATTACGATTTGAAATATAAGCGGAAAGTTCTTCCGTGGTGTCTTTGCTGGCGCCTATGTTCAGACTAAACTGGATATAACTGGATGTGCAACGTCAGTATATGGTTCTGTCCACCGCTACCCCCCAACCCCTCTTCTATACCAACCAACCCAACCGCATCCAATCATTACACTGCATTGTTCCGTTTTCGTATTGTCTTGAATTCCAGCCGTTTTGGCCCAATCGAAAAAGAGATTTGGGATCTTAATGAGACTAACTTGCTTTTGAAATTTAAAAAAAATAATAAAACAACCACCGAATCACCCCATTTGTTCCCCGTCATCAATGCACACTGTCTGGGGGTCCAGCCACCAGACTGTGACTGATCCCTACCCAGTCACCCAAACAGCACTGGGAAGCTGTTTGGTTGGTGGGATGGTACAGCACAAAGTTAGCGTATGTGTGTGTATTCAGGACAAGATGGTCATGGTTCAGCTCCACTGAGCGAAAACGTAGGGACTCTTTCACACCATATACTAGACTTGAATGCGGTTTTGCATGGCTGTCTGGGAGTAAATGAGTTAACAGACACACACACACACACACACACACACACACACACACACATACACACACACACACCACAGAACTAAAGGACTTTTAGCGCACACCTTGATCTCTTTTGTGGATCTGACCAACAAAAAATCCAAAACCCAGACAGCCTTTGACGCTCTTATAGACAATTGACAGAATGTCAACGAAGGGATTTAATCTTATAGATATTGGCCATTTAGCATAATTCTCAGCCATGCTATTGCCTAACTCTGCATTTCTTTATGCAGTTAGGTTGAGGCTCCACAGACAAGAGACCAAATGAGATATCACATAAAAGTTAACTTTGAGGGTTTTTTTTAAGTTTCCCGATGAAGAAAAAACTCACAGATGTTCTTTTTCTTTGATCCGTGTTCTTACATTTTTTCAAGTTGCTTGTCACTCAACTTTTCTTTACACACGCAATCACAAAAGCACAAGCGCACACACATGCGCACAAACAGACGTGTTGCTTAAGTTCTTAAAGAGGGGTCAAAACAGGACTAAGGGTAGGCCACGTTTTGACAAGGAGCATATAAGCACCCTTTCATATTGATGAAGTTGAATGGAACTCCAAATAAGAGTCAAGAGGTTGAGGGTTGAGCTCTTTAAAAGGGGTCAGTGGCAGGCCAGAGACAAGGTTAAGGCACTGAAAGCAGACAACACAAAGGTTTGGGGTTGGGCCTCAAACAAGAAGGAAAAGACTGAGACGCATGCCAAAGCTACGCCTTTAGAAGAGGTCAGACTGAGGTTAAACGTTATGACTGGGAATTGAATATGAATCAATACTAGACTTATGGAATGGTTGTTGGCTAAGAAGGAACAGCTCAGTATGGACAGAGTCCATGGGAATAATTCAGCATCGCAGTTTCCATTAAGATTAGATCTACCAAGAACTGAATATTCTAAGTAAGCTTTAGAGATGTGGAAATTTTACACAAGGGTCCAAAACTTGCTTCTGGACGGCCATTCTTAATGACAGAAGTAGTGCTAACTGGTATATAGTCCAGTTACAACGTACTTGAACATTAGACAGCAAAAGCAGGAGTGGAAATCCCTTCTTACATAATTAAGTATAATGAGATCATGAGGTCACACTAATGTGTGCATTCGTGCTACATTTATCTGTTTGTGTATAGTGTAGAAACTGAGCTGTAGCTGAGGTTGTTGTCACAGCACAGCTGAGCCACAGACAAGCCAGCTTAGCCTGCAATTACATAATATTACATGATTTCGTTTTTTTAATTTTTGTTTTTGGTCTGGGCAGTTGTAATACAAACACATCCTTTGACAAGGGTATAACATGGCCTGAATGCTCTGTAATAATATGATAATAATAATAATTACTGAACATTGGAAATGCATTTATTATACTTATTACCCAGAATGTCTGACAGCTACTAGAATTAAGAAAGTTTTGAACCTTCTGAATGGAAATGCTTCTGTAATATAAGTAGTTATATTATGGCTGTACTATGAGTCAGTGGGCTAGTGAACTTATTTAGATAAATATAATACATAAAGTAATCTTACTGTAAATATAGTATAATTTGAAATCCTAAAAAAGAAAAAGCAGAAAAATAACTATATTTGTGGGAAAACTGCTGTTTATTTGAGGGGGGAAAAGCTTTGTGAAATCTTAATGTTTTGTGGTCATGGTCAATACAAATTGACCTGATGCAGCAGATGGTTTGTTACATAAGCACATAACATGAAGCCTGACGAGATGGATGAATCCAAGCTGAGAACAAAGTGGTTACTGTTTTTCGTCATAAACTCAAGGATCAAGTAATGAATAAAATGTTAGAAATAGAAATAAAATATTTAAGTATCTTCCAGTCGTGATTAGAAAATTGCCTCTGGACTATAATTCCTAGCCTGTTCACCCCACAGCAAGAAGTTTAGCCATATAACTTGTACACTTGTGTGGGAACATCGAGCATCCAGTTACTCCATGACCCTGAATTGGACAAACTGGACATGACGTCTGAAGCAAAACCTTGATGTTGTACATTAGATTAAAGTCCGAAGAACTGAGAGTGACGACTGATCGAGTCAAAGTTGACAAAGTTAAACTTTGTCACTGTAGCCCTGTGACTCATGTCACACTGATCTGTGATTTTTGTGAAATGTTCCTTCTGTGAATGCAAGAAAACATTGACATTGCAAAAGCTCAAGTAAAACAAATGCAATCTTGTGATATGAAGAATTACTGGTCGGTTATGAGAAACACGACACAATCTTGTTAATGTTTAGCCCCAGCTAAAACAATCAGGCTATCTCAGGCTCTCCCACACCAGAAATTATGCTCATGTGATGGACTGTGCTTGTTTATCCAGTGATCCGACAGATTTGTGAAAGCCAAACACACTGGAGGGCATACAGAACGTTTATCCATTACAATATTATGTTTTGGTATACAAAGTAGAGTGTAATCTACTCAAGTTTTACAATACATGAAGGCCGAGGTTAGTTTTACGTTCACATAACCTCATACAATAAATTGTAAATCTTGTAGTCTCTGGATTAAGGCTGCTTTAATCAGCTGTCATTAATCCTTTTTTTATTTTTTTTTAACCTCATGAAAGTTTTCTTTGCTTTGCACATGCCATCATTTATTCACCAGTCCCGACCATACAACAGAAACAAGATTAAAGTGATGATATAATCCCTTGAGTTTAGTATGAATGTTATCTTGAATCTGTTTTGAATTGCCGCTGTAGTTTTATCAGGGCAAATCTTCCATAACCCTGGAATTTCACAGTGAATGGGTTATCTCATTCAACAAGTCAAGGTGCATCTGTTATACTTGAACGCTTTGCAAACAGTGAGTGTGCGTCTCTGCACGTGTACATCTGCGTGTGTGGGTACACTTGTGTGGGAATATCGAGGTCCATATACTGTAGCTCCAGCACCTATTCAAACCGCTGGCAAAGATGTTGATTTGCTTTAAAATAACTGAAATGGCAGGACAAAATGTTAAGCTATATATGGGCTTGATGAGAGCTGAAAGAATGCTGAAGACAAGCAGAGAGAGGATTAGCCTACACATATGTACATTGTTCTATTTTTGGACACCATATGTGATTATTTACACAGGGGATGTCACCTTTGCCTCAACTCAATGCCTATTCCCTCCAGTTTTATTTGTGTTGGGTTAGTTCCTTAAACTGTGCTGTTACTCAGTGTATGCCTCATTAAAAACAATGCTATTTTTATGAGTGTGGATTAATCTTTGCAGCTGAAGCAATAAGGCGGAAACACAGAAACAACATACACACCAGCATCCCTGACTTGAGTTTGCCACAAACACACACACACACACACTCACACACTCACACACTCTCTCACACACACACACACACACACACACACACACACACACACACACACACACACACACACACACACACACACACACACACACACACAGTGCCTTATGCGGATCTTTCTTTTGTGTCTCTCTAAGCTGTGGAGATCTGGGAGACTCAGCTGGGTGAACTCTCTGTCCTCTAGCTCTGAGGTCAAAGGTCATAGATAAAGCCATGACCCAGATGTCAAGCAGACAACAGAGCAGCTTCTGATCAGGGTAATAGTGCTACTGCCCTAATACAAATGTTTGCAAGCCCTTTGCTCTACACAGGCTGGTGTGAACAAATCAGCTAGAGCTGACGATGTCCAAAAGTCAAGCCAAAAATTCCAGAGGTCAGTAAACATGCCGGGAAAAAGTGTCAAAATATATAATCCCTTTTGAGCTGGTGAGTAGGTATGTAAGTTGGTTAGTCGTCTGCTTTTCTATTGATCATCATGACTGCTCTGCCCTGAAAAAGCCTTCCTGAATAAAAAGTTTTTTTTAGGCCTTATTTAAAAGAGTCTAGGATCTGTGCTGCTCTAAGATGGTCTGCTGCTCCAAGCGTGTTGCAGCAGACCAGAAGAGCGAGCTGCTGGCAGATCTGTGTGTGCGGGTAAAAGTTTGTGGTGTGATCAGTTCTTGTAGGTAGGGGAGGCACATGTCCGTTGATGGATTTGTGTGTGAGTTTAAAGACTTTGTAGTCAATCCTGAAGGAGACAGGGAGCCAGTGCAATGAAAACAGAATTGGTGTTTTAGGTTTGTGTTTTCGCCCTCTCATCAGGATCCTGGCAGAGCTGTTCTGAATGTACTGGAGTTTCTGGATCCTCCTGCCAGGGATCCCTGTGAAGAGCGCATTGCAGTAGTGCAGTCTTGAGGAGATATAGGTATGGACAAGTTTCTCTGCATCTGACAGGGTTAGAGAGGTACGTTTTTGTTTATGGTCCCAAGTAAGCTGAGAGTAAAACCTAACACCCAGATTAGTGACTGAGGAGGAAAGGGGGATGACTGAATCTGGTGTGGAGTGTAAGTAAGGAAAGTTTCAGTTTTGCTGCTGTTTAACTGGAAGGAATTTGTGCTCACCCAGGCTCTCTGGTGTATACACAAAACAAGAAAACAGTGGTGCATCTGGATTATACACTAAAATTGTGAAAATTTGACCTAACACACACACTCATAGCCAAAATCTGCGTCTCCAGTAATTGATTTCTTTTTGTTTGTTTGTTTGTTTTTTGTTTGTTTTTGCATTTGGGCTCATTTCATGGCGCAATAAGCTTGCTGTTGATGATTTGGTGTGTGTGTGTGTGTGTGTGTGTGTGTGTGTGTGTGTGTGTGTGTGTGTGTGTGTGTGTGTGTGTGTGTGTGTGTGTGTGTGTGTGTGTGTGTGTGTGTGTGCATTTACATGAGTGAATGTACCGGCCATGGAATCACACTGATGAACAGAGCAGGCATTACCTGGGGGGGCAGGGGAGGGTCAGCCAAAGAGAAGATGCTTTTGTAACTCTGTTGGAGCAACACTCTTTCTCAGCCCGTCCCTCTATGTGTTCACAGTGGTGGAATGTTGTGACTGTGCCACGGCTATTCACTCACATACTGTGTCTCTTGTCAGGGTTTGACTAGAAGGGACAAACTATAACCATAGACCATTCTTTCATTGCCCTCGGCAGTGTATAATAACTGAGAAACTACTTACATTGTTAACAGCAGTATTAGCAAGGACCATAGCAATCTGAATCCACGCCCTGACCATTTCTTAGAACTCTTGGAAGCAAACCAGTACTTTGCGTACTTCTCCAATGGTTTATTATTTGTTTTCCATATTAAACACATAAATAATAAGAAGGGTTTGTACAAGTAGAGAGTTGAAAATTCACAACCTTATCCTTCTACCAAATTCTCATAAGTTTCATTTATGAATTATGTACATGTAAGCCATGCCCTGTGGATAGTCCAACTCTGGACATTGCAACAGAATCCAAAGTAGTTTCATGGGAACACCGGCACATCTCTAGTTTAGAAATGTCAGCATTTCTGTTAAATACAGTTCATTTCAGTTTAAAAGCTTAAACAGACATCCTGTGAGTCTAGTTTTGGAGAGCGTTTTATATTGACATCACAGTCTGGCCACTCACAGTTTACTCTTGGCTGTTTCATTTCTAGTCTAGTCTTTATGTTTAATTTCAAGCTGAAAAAAGGAGTCAGAGAACAGCAAAAGCCTACACAGGAAATTGCCATTTACCTGATAATTTGGATGATGCAGGAAATAATCCGGACATCCGGCCACAGCCATGCTTGGTGTATCTCAGCTCTTTTGTACAACTTGTTCAGTTGGATCAGGTGTGATAGAAGATGGACGGGGCAAAGTACCTGCAGGGGAAGAAGAGCAGACAAATGGAGGTTAGTGGAAAACTACAAAGGAAGTAGGGGAGGGAAGAGTGAGAAGGTTCAAGAGAGGAAGGATGAGGGAAGGGAAGGAGAGGAGGATGACAGAAGGAAGATGAAATCTAGGTACTGAGAGGACAGATATAGCACAGAGCACTTCTTAACCCACATAGTCCCACAGTAAACAACCCCAACAAGCAACAACAGAGGAACACTGGTTGGTTATAAATTCAAAGTGTGAGCAAAATAATTGAGTCTTATTCAAAATCTACAAAAATACTGATGCACCTCCCAGACCTGTGTCCTATATTTTTGGTTTGCAACTAACTCCAAATCTGAAAAAAGCAGCTTTGCAATATGACCAAATATTTTGTTAAGCAGGCAAAGAAATACACTTCTTGGCCGCTGGATTTGCACTAGGAAATTCCAGCTTTCCAATGAGGTGAAGATGGCTCACTTAAGTGAAATCATGCAAATTATTTGATTTCCACCATCAGGTAAAAGACAGTCTGAGAACGGCATCACAAATTTGAGCAGCCTCCTGCAGTGATTTACGGTCTTTATTGTGCATGCAGTGGAGCCATTACATCCATTATTTTGTTGATAAAGGGCTAATATGGCTTGGCAAAGTAGAGTAGAGTAAATTGAGGGTCACTACAAAGAAGAAATCATGCAGCCTGTACTGAGTAGGTCTCTATGAAGGAAACCTAAGAAACCTAAAAGATGAGAGGCTTCCCTCACTGTGAGTCTTGTCATCTTGGGTTTCTTGATTCCTTTATTATGCTGACTGCTACCCAACTGACAATCCTGCTTTACTCCATCTTACTGAACAATCTGCTGAGGCGTGGTCTTTGTAAGCTAAAATGACTGCAATAGAAGTTGCTCCACAGGGGACTTTAAAGGTGTTCTTCAAGTCTATGAAGCCTCTCTCCTGGGGTCAAAAAAACCACAAATTCAACAACATGGACTTTAGTCTATTTGAACTTCTTAAAGTGGGTATCCTATTAACCTCTTGGCACTGCCGCCACTGAACAAACACCTGTAAACACTGACCCAAAAATACACGGCAGGCACCTCTCCAGGTCTTAAGTTAGACCCCTGGGTATATTTTGAGACAAGCAGCTCGAGCTCACAACTATGCGGGTCTTTTATGCAGCAGTTCATGACCCCCTGTTGGTATTTCAAAAATATGACCTGTCATTTTATAGAAAGCTAATATTATCTCATGTTTGCGTTAGCGGTTGTGCGTAGGCTGCCTTTGGTGCAGTAGGGTGTGTAGGGTGTGTGTGTATGTGTGTCCATTTCTGAATGTGTGCATGTACTGGATGTGTGCATGTGTGTGTACGTAGATGTTAACATATGCCGCGCATGTGTTGTTGTGAGCAGGCGGGTAAAGGTCGACTTTTATGAATTTGGGGTCTTTGAGAAGCTCTACATGTGTTTATAGAGTTGTGTATCTCACTGTCTCTGATTGACTAGTCAATGTAAAATCACAAGACCACTTTGCCCCTAGTATAGCCGACTGCCAACTTCTCTGACAATGGTGATTCAAGCAAAATGACAATGGCAATGAGTTTCTTAAGCAAACTAACATGACAACATTGTCTGTGTGGATTTTCATATTAAAAATGGAAGATATAAATTAACAGCAAAGTTAATAATAAACATCTGAGCATTAAACGGCCCTGTAGCATTTTCTGGTAAACCAAAGCAAAAGTTGTGTTTATGTGAGTGTTCCTCACCAAAGTGTATTGCGTGAATTCTCAAGGTCTTACAAAAGTGTTGAATGCATTTCCTTCAACTGAAAATATTTGTCAAACCTATTTTTTACCGTTTACATTCACGTTTACTAGCTTGCAGACTTATATGTATTAAAGCCACCTGTAGATCATTGGCATTGTGTGAAAACATTGGTTGGACTATGTATTGCGACACATGTTATTATTGTGCATGCATGTGTACCTTGTGCACATGAACAAAATGGGAAATCAATCATAAACAAACTGTTCCACAGTGTCACTCAATGTCAGAAACTCCACAAGGTACTTATAATGACTACATTTTCTTATGATCATACGATCAATTGTGTATACTTAAATATTATAACTTTGCATGATTGAAAATAAAATAAAATAAAAACTTCCTATTTATCATATAATTGCTCTTTGCAGCACCTCAGTCTCTGTCTAAAACAGGCCATTTTAGCTCTTGCCTCTTCAAGACACTGTTCTGATTGTACCTGAAAGCTGCATTTTGGCTGACTTCTGGCAGTTTGGGAGGCCATATTATGTTAAGAAAACAGTAGTACCATGATTTCACCTTACTCGAAATGGAAACGTCCCAAATACATCCATACAGGTTTGAGCCCAATTCCAATATGAGCAGACAACTCGAAAAACCTTAGCAGTAAAAAAAGGCTATGGAATGGATGGCCGTTTTGGTCATGCAGCAACAATCTGACGTCATCATCATCCAACATCGCAAGAGTATAAAAACAGACAAACAGAAAATCACAAAAAGCATATATCCCCTTGAACATAGGCTACCATGAAGTTCTGCAGTTTTTCTCCTTTTACAATATGTGGATTATCCTCAGTATTGTGTCAGCTGACCAGATATAATAAAGCAGTGACTTCCAAATATTTGAGAACTAAAAGTGAAGTTTTTTTTTTATACCTCCAAAATTGCTTTCAAATAATGACCAAACCATGAATGCATTCTAAACAAAGACCTTGGCATCACTTGGGCCGCTGAAAGGACTTGCTCTTAATGAGTGTGTGTCAGTATGTGTGTGTGTGTTAGTGTGTGTGTGTGTGTGTGTGTGTGTTACTGTGTCAATCCATGTGTGTGGCCTAGCCTGCTGGCATGCAAGGACAGCTCGTCATTTACACATTATTTACAGACACACAGTTTACAACAAAAACAAAATAAATTAACATCAGCCTAAACTCTCAGAGCAGCCCCTCATTAGGGGCCACAGACTTGCTGACTAGTTTACAGCTGAACTGTATGTTTATTATATTTCAGGAGTCAGTTGGTTGGGCAAGATGGATAAAAGTAACCTTCAATTAACTACATTAGACCCTAAACTGAAGCTTAAGTCCTTATCAAAACTGCTACTTTCATTTTCACTTTTTATGAGGATTACATTACACATTAAATACTGCTGAATAAATGTACACTTTCAACCTCACAAGTGTGAATTCTGCTTCAACTGTGCGTGATAAAATATGGGAAAAAGCTCAGGCGTTCCGTATCGCATTAAAATACCTTGTAGTCCAAATTTCAAAGTGCTTATATGTGCCACAGTGACTCTCAGTGACTGATATATTGACCAAACACACACGCACCTATGCTTAATTGCTCCCTGACACAATCAAAGCCATTCCAGTGTGGGGATTAGACCCACTCAGGACCCTTTGATTCGATTCCTTCCACTTGAACAGCGTACTGAAACCTAACCATCTCTGACCTTGACAGTGCAATTATCCGGATGTCGTCGCCACACTAGAAAGGGGGGGACTTTGGGGTGCTGCGGCTGTACCCAGCGGTGAAGTGACTGCCAACTGGATTCATTAAAGTGATTTTTGCTCAAACTCGCATGAGGGAGAATGTTAGCTGGTGGACTTCAAACGCAGGGGTCTTAACAATGCATATGAATCATAAATTCCTACCAGCACCAGCACTGTCGTGGTGGAGGCTTCACAGCAAATACACAAAACTTTACTAAAGGCGCTCTGCTTGGAGATTCACCAACATCCATCTGATACTTTCTGAAATATCTAGTGTTGATACATGTGGATTTAGTCTGTAACCTTACTCAAATGCCTCCTTTGCACACAAATATAGCAAGATCATGAAGAAGAAGTCAGCAATAACATATTATGTTATAACAAACTGCACTTGAACCAATAAGACATAAGATGATTATTCAGTTATGGCGTTGCTTTACTTGAAAGTCATTTTCATTGGTCATATAAAGTTTTATTAAATTAACTAAGTCACCATTTTGGTAAAACTTTGCTACAGCTGTTGTGAAAATGACACACATTGGCCTTACAACATTTAAATGATGAATAATCAGTCTCTGTGTTTCTCTTAATCAACAAAGCACAGCTGTAAACTGAAAGTTGCAGTTGAACACGTCTTGGTGGCCGATATGCTTAGTTAGTCTGGGGGTTAATATGCTGATATGTGCTTACATCTCAGGGGTCCAGCTTTAACATCCCAGGGTGATAAGGCCTGCAGAGAAGCTAAAGGCGATGTCTGGGATCACCAGAAACCAGGGCTATTTAAAGTAAAGCCTAATTGAAACAGTAGAAGCATTTCCTTGAACAGATCTCCTCTTTTGCATGGTGGTGGATCAGCGGCCGGAGCTGACCAGCTCACCAGACCATAGATGGATGATAAGAAGACTTCAGAGGGTGCGGGATTGCAAAGTAGAAGTTTTAGACAGGTATGGTTTTTTGTGAATGATAGATATACATCTATAATCTTATATATATATTAACTCTCATTATACTTTTAAATGCTGTCATTACTTATTTAAGCCACAACTTCCTCCCATATTGGATAACACGTTATTAACTTTTTCCCTTCCTTAAGCCTTTCCAAAGAGTCCAATAAAAATACCTAGAGTGGGAAATCGAAATATTAAACTTTTAACCTCACATACTGTATGTAGGCCAAACCTGAAAGAAATGAGTGTCTTGTGAGCTTTACTGCCAAACATGCCTTGTAAACTAAGACGGTTTGAATTATTTATTTATTTTAAACCTGTCTGTCTGCATGTTGGTCTGGTTTCTCTGGTTTGTCTATCTTAACTGTCAACCTGTCTATCAGTTTGGTGTGATTTTTTGTCTTCCTTCTTGGCTTTTTGTCAGTTTGAGTGGAAGTGTCTCTACTTGTCTGTCTACATGTTTTGCTGTCTGTATATCTATGTGTCTAGTCTTGGTCTCTCATTTGTACATTCCTGTGCTGTGTTCACGGCTCTCTATATATATTCCTCTCTTTTCCTAATTGGGAAAACATTCTAAATAGTGGGCGTTATTTACAGCTGGGCATCCAAAAGCATACTGTAGCATAGATTTGGGGAAGTCAGATGTTGGAAGAGGTGTGTACAGCACAGTTCAAAAAATGCAGAGAAGTTATTTGATTCTAAAATCTCATCGAACATTCAGTGTTACTGAATGAAATCAGATACTTGGTATGTGGTTTAGGTACTAAAGGATTATTTTGAAGTTTATTATAGACATTCACTGTTTCCAAAGCTGGATTATAGTGTTTACACTGCATAACTTGTTGGAACAAAAGTATGAAAAAAACAAACAGGGCATGCTATGATACTGTGCCAATACATGCAGGGAAACATAAACCTGCTATGAACATGAATTTAGCTGAATACCGTAAGTAACTGAATACTGGTATCAGGTGTCTGCAGTCTGGGTCTTTTGGCAAAAATAGTGTCAATTGTTTTATAGTAATGAATAATTTCATATCCAAAGAGGTCAGATATATAACTGAAATAGCTATTCTGGGTATTTACCAATTAATTGAGCCCATTTCCAGTTAAAACATTGCTGGTTCAATAAGCAAAACTGAAACGACTTAGTGCTCAATAGAAGCAACTGTACAACTACAGCTCAGCTGTGCAGCTGTGTCAACTGATCTCCTTGTATATATAATTGTAAAATGTGTTCATCTCAGTCAACTGGACTTCAGCTGATTGGACTGGACACAGTTTAACACTGGGCCGTTCAGCTCCGCTCAGTCATCTTTGGAATGCAGAGAGCACATTCTTTCCATATAGGGTACTGGGTGAAAAAAAAACACGTGCAATACAGCAAACCTCATCCTCATGAAATGGCAAGCACTGATTTGTGGGCCAGCCAGGGATAGGGTGTGATGGTGAGGGGAGAAAGTGGGGGAGCATAGAAGAACATGTGAGTTCACAGCGATTGTAAGCCTCCTACTCAGGTATCATGAGGTCAAAAGGTGACTTTTTTATGCCTGCAGGGGTCAAGCAGTGTCAGGGAACATAGTGTTTTATCTGCAATGCCCAGAGGTAGAGGTCAGCACAGGACTGTTTTTTCTTCTTTTTTTAAAAATCCCACACCCAACCATTACCGCCTCCGCCTGCAGATGCACCATCCCATCAGCTCCTGTGGGGATCCTGATCACCGTCTAAACAGCCTCTGATCAATTAAGTCATTTCAAGTATCTGTCTGCTCCATCCAACAAGGAAAATTACATGTAGCCTGTATAAAGTGTTAATACAGATGCTCAAGATGCTCAGATGGTAGATGGTGAAGTAGAAGTAGATCAAACATTATGGGTCATGTCCTGTTTCTATGATAGTTCAATCAAGACAAATACAAACTAAGCTGGAAAATAAGACATCAGAGTAGCAGTGTGTTGTTTTAGATTATGCTGATGTCAGTTTGTAATGTTACTAACATTTAAACAAAATTCATGTCACTTGACTTCATTTCATCTATTATTGTATTTGACACATAGTTTTTATTCTGGAAGGTGGTTTACTGGAAATTTCATCCTGTGATAATGATGCCGACTATACAAGAATAAACAAACTCACACTATTTGTGATGCGGACACAAACACTACAGCTAGAACAAGCTTGAGCAAAACTCATTATCAAATTGAAGTGTCAATGACCTCCAGACATTGAGAGAAACCCGTGGGAGCAAGTGGGGTCTTCAAGTATGATTTACACTCTATCTAAACTCATCCCTCTGGCTTTTTAATATTTCCCTGAACAGCAACAACACAAAAGTTGACTTCTACATTCAGAGTTGGCCCATGGTTGCCCTTTCTCCTGGTGAGTGCCTTAAAGTGTAACTCTAGGAGTTCCCAAAGTAGCCACACAGATAAGAAAAGTACTCAGCTAAAGAAAGCTTGCAGCAGTGACACAGTTCAACCAATGAATAAAATTGATGGGAAAAAAATGTGCATGTGAAATGAGATAAGCAAGACAACTTAATTAACATCAGCAAAACACTTATTATACTATTTTAAAAACTCTTTATTATATGGCTAATATCCACTGCTGTATTTAAACCCAAACATAAGAGCAGCATTGCTTGAAATAGATAACGTTGTGTTTATTAATAAGGGGTTGAGCTAAATGTATCTCAATTAAGCAGATGGCTTTTTAGTTGGCAGGTGGTGCTTAAGGGGTTCTCTGTAACGCGAGTCACAAATTAGATAAAGTTTAGTCACACACCCGTATCCAGTAGAGAACAGCCTGTCCTGTCAACAGGCTAATATCAGGTGAAGCTAGTTGTGAAAGATGATACAGGATACCTGGGGTGACTGTACAAAACAAGCACGTCAACACTTCACTTTTCTGTCTGGTTGACATACTACGTATGTAAACCTGCACTGTTCAATATGTCCATGCTAAACATGGATCAAATGACAATGTGTAATGTGAAGAAAACCAGTTGTAGTGACAAACCCACAGAGAACTATCACTTCATGCTGCAGGTCCCCTCAGCTCTATGGCACGTTTTAATGTCTTTCACTAATTGCTTTGGTTTTACGGCCTCGTTGTTTTGGTTCACTCTCACCACTCTCATCGGCTCTACTAAGGGAAAAAGCTGGGCAGTAAGTAGCCTGATATTTCCATCAATAGTTTGTGGAGCTAAAAGGAGACTGAAGATTGGATTTATATTCCCTAGGTGGCCAAAGGAAGCCCCTCAAATGAACACAGATGTTGCTCCGTAACTGCTAGATGTGTGAATAAACAAGTGTTTGCAATATTAAGTTCAAAGGTCATAATATATTGTTGTGTTTACACCTTTTTCTGCTGCCCCAAGTGGCCAAAAGAAATAAAGAAAAAGAAATCAACTAATACGAGTTTAAACTTTTATCAACGAATTGATTAAAATGTCTAATTTAAGATGCTGATTCTCATCTCTTCACCAGCTTTGAAAATAAGAAGCAGCATTTTGTTAATTTTGAGTCTTAAAAACTAAACCATCCATAAATACATTGTTACCTTTTTACCCTTCACCCCTGACAGCCCCCTCTCACAGATCTGCACACTTGTGCCATCGCCACTCAAAGAGCTGATTTGACTGGACAGTTTTGGTGTCTTGCTGCATGTTTAAATTATTTACACTTAATGCATAATACATCCTACTTAACCAATATTTCTGCGTGAAAAATGGTGAGAGATAAAATTGATGATACACATCATTGACATCCACCCCTCTAAATCTACAGCCAGTCTGATTCCCACAGTTATCCAGCACTGTAACACACCAGGTACCTCCTACCTAGCTGTAACACACAAAAAACTGACATTATTACTGATCGAAACTTTTTGTATTCCAAGTAACTCTAAAATGAAACATGCAAATCATTCTAATTATCAACTTTCAGGCTTCTCAAATGAGGCAGTCAGAGTCGGTGTGTGCTTGTGTGGTTGTGTGTGTGTGTGTGGGATAGCCCTTGTTTCTGCAGCAATGCAACACTGAAAGATGGGGAGAGAAAGTTGAACAGAGCATCTCTGTCCTCTGTTTTAATCAGCAGATTAGATGGTAGTCATTCCTCACTGGATGTGCTTGTTGCACATGTTGATTAGTCATTAATTGGCAGCTTTCATTATTTGGGAGCAGCAGCGTAAAGTGGGGCTATAAGAGAGGGCCTGATGTCATGCCGGGGAAGGCTGAATAGCACCAGTCTATGAGAGAAAGGCCTTTTGGAAACATGGACAGTGCCTAATTGGATGAGGATTTCAGGGCTGCTTGAGAGAACCGGTCTTATGCAATGTCCAAGATGAATGGACCAGGTTTGGGAGCAGTGGCGCTTGTGCACAAGTTGGGTGTAATGGTGGCCTCAGAGGGCTATGTTAGATGGATTTGCCTTCCCATTACACTGTCTTTACACCTGTTGGTAGCACAGAACTTCTTCAACTGATAAAAATAAAATACACAGAACTGTCACATTAGATCCCTTTTAGTCAAGAACTAAAAGGAATCAGTGAAAATGGCATCATCAACAACAACAAACAAATCCAAATAATAATGACCTTGTGAGTAAAACCTATTTAAGCCAATTAAGAGGAAATCTGAACAGAATTTATTTTACTTACTTACTCTAAGGAATGCTAACAAACTTTGCTGGCTGAAAAAAATCATATTAACAAGGACTTAGCGCAAGTCCTATTCCTAAGTACCAAAGTACACCACTCTAAGCCCTAATCGCTCCTAAGTCTGGGAATAATACTAGAAAACCAGAGGGCAGAAAATGCAATTATGTTCAACAAAATGCATGCATACATGGTCAAAAGTGCCATAATCAGAGCGTGGGAGCGAATCAGAATGGGGTTTAGGACAGTGCGATAATTCAATAGCAGAAAAAATGCCCGTATTTTTCCGAGGCTTCACACTGGGAAATATTTCAAAAAAAGAATAGAAAAAAAGGCTTTTTGTTTTTAATCGTAAGATACGTCTACAAAAGTCAACTAACCGTGGTTTGTTTTGATTTTGCATTGCAGATTCCAGCTGGTACGGTGAGACACAGATCAACGGAGAGAGATAAAGGCAGGAGACAGTATGAGAGGCGAACTAAAGAAAGAGGCAGTTGAGAGGGGGGGGGGACAATGGGGTAGACAGATGGACAAAGAGACAAAGATAAACTGAGACGAGAGACATATAGCGATAAAAACAAGAGAACAAGAGAGCAAGGGGAAAAAAACTCCACTGTACATATGCATTAAAGAGATCATTTCATCTGAAACACCACTGTGCATCCACGGCACAGAACCTGTACCAACCCGAGCCTGCGGCCCCCTAGGTGTTCAGTTACCTGCAGAATAAAGGCAACATTCTTGCCTCTCACGCAGGCTTGGATTTCAGCCATATTTGGACCGACACCAGACAGTGAGAAACTCAATCCACTGTACACTTTGGCGGTTAGACAAGCAAGCATTGCATCACATTAGGTCACAAGTGGAAAGCGTTGAGAATCGGGTTTGTACAGGTCCATATTTACAGTATGGAGTGGGAGGAGGAAAAATACCACAACGTTTTTCCTCTGGCATGGCTAAAAGTTCCTAGAAATGACTTCTCACAAAGCAGAACATGATTACTCAGCGGTTATAGTTGAGATACCAAGTATATAAAACATTAACTGGGCTGTAGTGTCAACAATAAGTGGTCACATTAGAACTGTTAACTTGTGGCTGAGCACCAGTTCAAACAATCCAAAACTTTGCAGCATGGCGCACACATGGTTTAAGGGTTAGTTTGTGGAAACTGAATCCAGTGTAGAATATTTGAATAGGAGATAGAAGGGTTACAATATAGAAATGACACCCGATTATGCAACTGAGTCCAAAATTAACCTTTAGTGAAAAAAACAAACAGCGGCCTCTAACATCACTGGATTCTTTTTTGACCACTGACAGCCCAGCTGAGCAGCTGGGTGCAGAGGGTGCTCTGCTTTCAGATCCAGGCAGACTCAGTTGACTGACATGAACTGTGCTGTGGTCCCCCAGCAGGCTTGGGTTAATGGTGTCATGACATCAGGGAGGGGGTATTAACAGTGTATAAGCCCAGACTAACCAGTGCTGAATGACTGCTGGCTGACGCAAGACCCAATGGAATGCTGCCTAGAGCACGACCACAAGCTCTTATACCACCAATACCAGCTAATAGGATATCTCTGCCACTTTTTCCCTTGGGTGGCAATTGAAACTACATGCATACAAGAAAGGATAACGGAAATATTCACACGGTTACACATCTGTGCATCAGGAAAAATTTAAAATGAGGCATGAAATGAAATAAAGTATTTCAATCAAAAACCAGTGGAGTGTGAGCAGCAGAACCAAATGCATTTCAGATTCTCCAGGGCTTCTCAAAATACAAAAACAGTCTGAATCCTACAGTGAGTTGAGTATAGCTTATAAGTATAATTATGTGCAATATGTGCAGTCAGCAGCCTTTTGGCAGCCTGTAGTCTTGCAGAGTTCATGCCCCGTCATGCCTGTGCTTACTGAGCATGGACTTGAAATAGCAGGACCGGTGCTGAGGGGGGTGAAAGAAACCACAGCTCGAGCGGTTGCCATGTGCACAGGGATGTGACCACAACATAATTAAATGAAAGAAAGCAGGAAATAATGGGCAGGGGCGAGGAAAAGAGAAATCCTCTTTGGTTATGAATGAATTTTAGACTGCCACGTGATCAAATACTTCATATTCAACAACGCTTAGAGGTAAACATGCAGAGGACCATGCATGTGTGCAGTATCTAATGCTCCAGTGTAGGCTGGCAGGTTGTGTGGAATATCAGTATTAGGCCAGATTGTTATTAATGTAGTAAGGGTTGAATGACAAAGTGAGAATGCTAGATGCACTAAAACCACCACACACAATACTAATTTGTTGTCAAAGCTTAGTTTTATCCAGTTTCCCCCTAACCACAGTGAGAAATGGAAGATTATTGTTCTGCAACAGGTGAATCTGACATTTTCTGAACACTATTCAGTGACTTTTATGTCTCAGTATTTCTCTTGAAAATGTACACTGACAGAACCCTTTTGGGAGACATTAATACCTACAAAAACCTTGCAATGTGCATCAGCCCTTCAGTGCCTCCTTCCAGTCTAACTCCACATTCCCAGTGAGAGGCCTGATCTGCATTCAAAATACACAGGTCAACATCTATAGTTCCAAGAATCATAAATTTGGGTGGTTATGCAACTGTCTGCAGAGACCACATGCAGCCAATAAAGAAATTGATTTGGACAAGTGCCCGAATGACAGGGCAGATATTAGACAGATATTTGCACATGAAGTTAGATTAGATAATGATCAGAGTCTCTGTCTAACTCTCTCTGTCTGTTAACATTGTCACCATTTAACAGTTCCTCACGATCCTGAAATACTAAGGCAAACATTGTATTACTGACGCCATCATTTGAGAATATACACTGAATCAGACTTTTAAAACAAACTATATTCTCTTTTTCCTCCATACAAATATCACAATAATACAAAAGAGGAGTATACCAGAGAGTATTCCAAACAGGAGTGGTTCAGCTGAAACTGCAGTATCAATTTATAGTACTGAGAATTGTAGTAAGATTACAAGAATACATGGAAGATTATGAAAATGAATGAGTAGGCCAAGAGTGGCTAAAGATTTTCACATCAGTTACCACAGCACAGTGCTACCCACCTGTTTAACATGTGCACTAATAAGTCTATTATGAGATTATATGAATAAAAAAAAAACGTGTTCCTTTTACTTTTTTAAGATGTGGTTCCTCCTTTACTAATTAGTCAATTCCACAATTTACTGGGGACCCCCTGGAACCCACCCAATAACCCCCAGGAGGTCCCAGGAGCCCACTTTGGGAACCACTGCAGTAAGGCTGGATGAGTATCCCTGGGAAAACGCCTCTTTCTCCCCTACCCACCCCCAAAAGCAAATGCTGCCAAAAGGATAAAGCAAGCCTAGTGAAACTCTCACAGAATTGAGTTAAGGGAGGGAGGGAGAGAGAGGGGATAGGGGTGGGGGGGGGGGCGCAATATGGGGAGCCGGAGTCCTGCTGGATAGAAAGTAGGCTATGAGCCACTGTATACTGCTGTTACGCAATTGTAAACACGACAGGCAGGCAGAAGGTTGTTGGGGTCAAAATAGTGTTCCCTAAGATCACAATAAATGTTGGGAAAGGTGCAGGAAAGAGTAAGAGATACAGGCAGATTATCGGCACGCGTACTAACCCCGGAACAGGCTGGGGTGTCTACGGAGGAAGCTTTCCACTAGTATGAACACAGTAAAGTCACCACAGCTGAGCGCAACAGTCCGATCCGATAAATAAACTTGTTTTCAAAAGTTAAATGAGCGCTACGTTATTGCCAGACAGGAGCCAGGTCCTGCGAGGCGCGGTTACGCGCAGTGCGCACATGTGTTCAGACCCGCAAAACAGTGGGTGTCATCACCACAGCAAATCCAACTTTTAGGTTTAAATTTGAATCTAGAATACATATATGTTTGTTTATATTTTTTTTATTTGACTTAAACTCGCTGATCGCGCTCGGTGGACTTTTTATTTGTATCTCCTCTCCCACAAGGAGCGCGATGAGAGCGGCTTCTTCGTCCGGGTAGCATGCACTCACCTTTACAGCCAGATCAGCTCAGACAGGCAACGACCCTCAGAGACACAAACCGGAGTGGTAGTGTTGAGATGAAGGGACACTCGACAGCGCTGGATCAGGCCACGGTGGTCAACATTCCCGGACTGGACAGATAGACAGAGGCAAGAAGAGGAGGAGGAGGAGGAGGAGGAGGAGGCGGCGAAAACAGTGGCTGCAAAGACTGCAGGCAGCTCATCTCATGCGGCCGGGTAGGAGATACACACATACACATACACACACACACGCACACACACGCAAACAACCCCTCCCCTTTAGACTAAACCACGCCCACAAGTGAGGGGTAATTAATGCGGCGTTCACGTCTTATGGGAATAAGGGCGTGTTCAGAGGATTCCGTATTTTTTTTTTCTTTTTGAAGTGCTGTCTCGTCCTGACTTAAACTGACGGTGTGATTTGAAGCTTTTGAGTTAGAAATAAAGATTCAATGGCAAATTCATTCTTTCTTGAGTAAAGTTGCTGCATGGAAAAAAAACAACAACTGTAAAGCTCTACATGAAATTACAGATGGGAAATAATCAGATTTACAAATTTGGTGCTTTCAACAACCTTTATATGATCTTAATCTGGTGACACACCCCATGATGTAATTTCATGCAAAGGGCAGTGTACTTAAATGTACTTTAAAATAAGTCGTTTAACCATTTGATTGCTAACATAAGAGCAGCCTTACATACTGAAATCAACATTTTAGGGCTTGTCTGCCCACGTTTAAATGTCCTTTTTAAAGGTTACTTTATGCAAATTTCACCAAGATTTTAATATGAAACGTTTAAGTGGCTCGTAGATACACACTCAGGAGGTTCTTTGTGAAAATTAAAGCAGGTAAATAATGTTTGTCCTTATATTTCAGAATATAATGGATATGAAAGTTAGATGTAAAATATTATGCATATTGTCCCTTAAAACAGAAGTTTAAGGTGTTTGACGCTCAGTGTACATCAACACACACACACACACACACACACACACACACACACACACACACACACACACACACACACACACACACACACTGATGTTTACTGAGGAGCATGAGAAAGGAGATTAGTGAAAGCATTGTTGAATTTTAATTGTATTTTAAATACTAACTTGGTTGTAATGTATTTGTCACCAGGCATTCATTAGTGAATGTTTTCAATAAAACTTTGTGGACATTAAATTTGCTTTTTTAAAATTTCAATCAGTCTAATGCATTGCAATAACTCTAATATCAAGCAATAACCATCAATAGTTTTCTCCAGATCAAGGCTAAATGGACAAGTGATCGAAGGATTCTGCCTCTTGAGGAAACTGTAACACTGTCACTGAAAGTATACCGTAAGCATAAAACACTACATGGCAATAAGTTCATGTATTTAAATGTAAATTTACTATAAAACAATCAATAACCAACATGAATAACAAGAATACCCTTATGATACACCACAAGCCTAAATTTAAAGACAGCACTCCACTTTAATTAAAGGCCCTGCTCTGACATGGGCAATGAGAAATAAAAACACCAGTAGCATATGTGAGGTATGCGCATTGCACAACAGGTCAAATCTCAAATCTCAGTCAAATCTCACTGCACCAGTTACCTTCCCGGCACTGTTGTGTTTTTATCCCTCTGAGCCTTGTAAGAGTATTGCACAAGACCTTCTAGTGTTTATGGGACTGAGAACAACATCAAGAGGTTTACATTCAGCTCATGTGTTGTTGCAATTTGAACTCATTATGGAGTACATGGAGATTAATAACATTTAGAAAGAGTGGCATGCACCAAAGGCAATGACTTAATTTCAACCCACAACAGCATCAAATAAAGCTATGTGCCTCAGGCTGAAGGTTATGTTTATTTTTTCATAATGCCAGACTTGGATAAGCTTAAGTGATGGGAACACACCATGGGAGTCTGAGGTGCAAAAGGCCATCAGTCCTGAGCTGTGTGTGTGTGTCTGGATCATGACAACAGGGGGCTCACACTGTGTCTCCTCAGTGCCTTAACACACACACCCAATTACACATACGCACACAGAGAGAGCACAAAGACCGGACATTGTGCGGCTGTTGCATCACACACACACACACACACACACACACACACACACACACACACACACACACACACACACACACACACACACACACACACACACACACACACACTTACATACTAACACACATCATGTCACTCATAACCAGGGTGCCGCCATGCAACAAAGCATACTTCATACTAGACATAAACTAAACACACATTATGTTGACTTCACCTCATCAGACATTCAGAATCATACCAGCCTTTGTTCAAATTGATTGATCAGATAACAGAGTAGACTACCCAACATCAGAAAACAAAGTCAATATAAACCCCTGCTGATCCTCGGTGTCACTGTGTCCATCATTCATAAGTCTGGCAGTCAAGACTAACAAAGCTGTGTAAAATGAGCAAAGGCAGTTGGTGAATTGCTTTCACTAAAGTGTCTCACAGGACCATGGATACATGTGCTTTTTGTATAAGTTGCCAACACGTTTTTATTATTGATCACTTATTTTTGAGTTAGGAAATAGAAAAATATTCTGCTAAATGTTAAACAAGCAACCTATTACTCCCAATTTCCATATCTGATTTGATTTAAATGATATGATTTGAATTGTATCAGTTAACCTAAATGCGTTCATTTCTCTTGTATTATGTGGTGTGATGTTCTGGTAATTCTTGATTCAGAGGTTGTTTACGTTGCCGGTATGGTTAAAATGGTTTGGAACCATAACACAGGCACAAGCTCAAACACATACTCGCAACTAAAATATCACTCACAACCACACACAGACATCCATCCACCCACCCATACACACCCTTCAGAGATTTGTAAGGCAGATTAGAATGACTGTAGAGTTAGTATGAATTCTAACCCACAAAAGAGCTTGTGGTCCTGCAGGAATTTACAGCTTACAGTTCAATGCAGCCAACATCACCCTCAGCACTCTCTGACTTATTCCACTGCTAAAGTCACCTAACATCACCCTGCAATGATGAGTTAAATGTCTAAAAAGGAGGGCATGAAAGTGCAGCAATTCACATTTTATGTAGGGACATGTTTGCAATCAAAAGAAGACATATTTAATATTTGTTTATGATGTTTGACATGAATAATTGGGTGAATTATTTAGTAATACTATTCTCAATCGGACCTAGCACACAGGTTAAAAAATGTCCTTACCAGTGTAATTGTAACCAAAAAACCAAGTGTAGATCTACAATACATCATCTGTCACATAATTATGACTTCTCTACAAACGTCTGCATCTAAACGGTGTATTTCCATGTGATTTTGCAACTAATGAGGAGTCATCATTCAGCAGTATCATAGACAAAGGTGGAGGGGAGATGAGTGTTTCAGGAATCAGGAATGCAGGTTAGGTGGAAGTTCTGTGAGAGTCATTCTGCGTGACCACATAGTGATGAGTCAGGGCCATGAGCTGCTGCCCGGAATAGTAGCTCATCTGTGGTGTGGCAGTGACAGACAGAGTAAGAGAGAGAGAGAGAGATATAGAGAGAGAGAGAGAGAGAGAGAGAGAGAGAGAGAGAGAGAGAGAGAGAGAGAGAGAGAGAGAGAGAGAGAGAGAGAGAGAGAGAGAGAGAGAGAGAGAGAGAGAGAGAGAGAGAGAGAGAGAGAGAGAGAGAGAGAGAGGTAGAGAGAGAGAGGTTACAATATATTTCATAAGGACAGCAGGATGACCACAGTTTACAGGCAACCACAGTGCTGGGAATGGCACAGGCTCATCAGAGTGATGCTTTCCAGGGCAAGGTTCATACGACCATCTGGTGAAGCAAACATTAAGTGTCACAGCTATTTGAGAGGGAAAATGCAAATTCTCAATGAAGGTGGCTAAAATACAGGTGTGACTCTCTTAGATACAAATTTCAACAAAGAAAGACATTCAAAAAGAGGTCTATTTTGATTACAAAATTATTTATTGAATCAAAAATTAGGTAGACAAAAATAACTGTGCAACCTTGCCCCCCCATCCCCTCAAAAAAAAACTAAACAAAGAAACAAAGTGCACTTAAAACTTAAAAAGCAATAGCTTATACAATCTCAAGCTATCAGTGAAATAGCTTTCTATCTAAATCCAGTCTATCACTGCAATGATCTTCCTTCAGTTTACAAAATATACAATGCTACAATGTGCTGTAGGATATTATGTGTAAATGAAAGTACTTAGTAGAAATGAACAATTCTAGTGAGAGAATTAACAGAAAAAAAAGCTGTAAAACATACAACAGTAAAAAAATGTTTTGAGATTTGAAACCGAGCATAAATTAGTAATATATCTATATAAAACTAGGAATTCAACTCCCTTTGCTCAAATAATCACATTACACAGCAGCTAGCATTTACACCTGAAGATGGATGCTTTATGTTTTATCATTTAGGTTTTCATTCTAAAGATGATTCAGCATGTACATACGCATCCATATGTATACCATTTAATGGCAGCGGTCCCCTCTCCCTAAATCAGAGCTACTCCATACTCTAAACTTTATATACAGAGAAGAGGAATGAAATGCAATAATACTTGCCCTAAATCAAGGCCACAGATACCCTAAGAACTACTGCTTTCCTACAGCATTACTACAACTGCTGGTTTATAGCCATTACATATCAGTAATGACTTGGTGATTAATGAACTAAACTCTTTGCTCATGGTGGCATTCACCATTCATATGCTTCTATAACAGTGCTTCAAAAATGTGGAAATGTTAAGGAAAGGAAAGGTTTGTTTCAGCTTCTCTTTAAATATGAAATATATCATAAATCAGTGGTCAGTTATATTACCACTATGCAACCATACGTTTCTGCAGGGCACTGACGTTGTACATGTATGAGAATCTCTTTAGCTTTTAAACAGCAGCATAAATTAAAGTTAGGGATCATAACAGGAGCATCATGAGCTAACAGGCACTAGTCAGTTTTACTCCTCTTTGCCAAGAACTGTAGAAGTTGGCATTATGAACCAGATCTGATAGAATAATGCACTTAAAAGAAAAAACAAACAAAAAAACAAACAAACATAAACATTGTCTATCCATTGTTTTCTTTAGTGTACTTAATTTTTCAATAATCTTAATTTGTTAAACAAATATTAAGCAGTCCAAATCTGGAAATATCATCAGCTCCAACTTAATTTTTCTTTTTTACAGAAAACATCATATACATAACACTGACTGAGCAACAGTATAAGGCATCCATATCTTAACCGTAAAAGCAAATACAAAAGATCAGAACAAAACAAAATATATGATCTGGAAATAGCATAAACCATTTAAATTTGAAATATTCTTCTTTCATTGGCACACATTTTGTACAATGTTCCGGTTAAAACTACTGAATTCAAGTACAGTGCGGGCAAGATATGTTTAGGAACAGCAAGCTATCGTTAGAAGCTGATATTATGAGCGGAATTGACTGCAAACTTTTTACCTCTGACAGCTTTATCCGGTAGATGTTACAGGTGTTTGGCTACTAACAGAGCAACATTCCTCTACTGTAAGAAATGCTTACAGTAGAGAAAATGAGTAAAAATAATGCTGTTCCATTAAAAGCGGCATTAGTTTATGCATAAGGCCCCTGACTGGTTGAATATTCTTTTAATCTATATTACATTTAGAAACCTTTCTTCATTTATTTATTTATTTTTTGCTACATTATTTGTCATCCATCAGCTTTTCCTTCAAACTTTCAAATAATATTCTCTCAAAATATGACTCAGCCCAGTTTTCCAAATGTCCGTCTCAAAAACACAGTGGCCAAAAAACAAAAAGTATGATGGAATCTGATATATGATTTCTTGTTGCAGTGATATAGGCTTCCCCACTTATTGCTGAGGGAGTGTTGAGGAGGATGCTTGGATCGTTCCCAGTCTGCCATTCACTTGGACTGTCTTTGTGGGCGCCGCGACCTAGTTAAAACAGACACAACATGTCATGTTTGTATTTCTCCATTTTGGTAATGGCAGGAATAATAGTTCATGGCATACTGGAAAGAAAATATCAGGTTCTGTGGTTTATGTGGGAGCGTCTAAATGGATGAAGAAACAAAGAAAATGCCTTAATTGAACAGACAAACCTAAACAGAGTTAGTAAATTTTGTGCCTCATCAGTTCTGAAAGAGATGTGGTCAACAATTCTCTGATTATTTTCCTCCTCCTTGCACTATTCATGCTTTGCTATTGTTCCTGTCTGGTTTAAATGATGCGAAAATAATCATGCAAAAACAAAAAGAAGTAACAGCTGCTGGCCTAAAATTGAACTTCATCTTCTTAAAAAAATGTTCCTGCAGCAGTACAGTTTGGATGTCAAATGAATCTCTGTATGTAAAAAATCTGCAATTCATTTCTAGTTTCCCAGCGGCTGCACCACAGGAGAGCTTGCTTCTGCCTTTGATAGCAAACCAGAGAGATGTGAGTAGAAAGAGGACACTGGTTCAAATCATATGTTTTTCTGTTGTTGTCTTTGGCTTTCATGCCTTTATCTGTGCTGTCTCTTTTTTTCCTCCCTCTCTTCTTTGATAAGAAGTCTCTCTGGGTGAAATTATGCAGCCTTGTGCTCCAAGACTCATACAAAAATAAACACATTAACACGCATGCACACACACACACACACACACACACACACACACACACACACACACACACACACACACACACACACACACACACACACACACACACACACACACACACACACACACACACACAAAATCGAATCATTAAGATATTCATCACTTGCTGTGCTAATGCAAAATTGTAATTTGCTCTGGCTATCTTTGTTTTATTTTTTGCTGTATTTTCCCGTATTTATACCTTTTTTAGCCTGTCGACAGCAGATCCAGAGCGGATGGCCTCCATCATGGCCTCCCTGGCTAAGCCAGGGTTCATGGGTTTGTTAGCACTTGGATGTGCCACAATGGTAGGTTTACCCTGTGGCAGGTCAGGGAGAGGAGGTGGAGGTGCAAACATGGGTGGTGGTGGTGGTGGTAGAGTGAAGACAGGAGAAGTAGAGGTCAAAGAGGGAGGAGAGGAGGAGTTGGGAAGGTCTGCACTTCTCTCATCCTCAGAGGCCACCTTCCTGAACTTCTCAAGCTCAGCAGCAGCGTCAGATTTGGTCTGTTGGGGACAAAGGAGTGAGACAATGGTAACTCCTGAGAAATAAGAGTCCACCGGCTCTTAACATACAATCTTTGCATGTGAAGTTACTCTCACAGCTTTTTTTTTTTTTTTAATGTTTGCATTTATATTATCTTATTGTTTATCTCATGTCTTTTTATGTAAGTCACATGTACATATTTTTTTGCTTTATTTATTTGTGTCCTTTTTTGAGAAGCAAAGTTTTTGAGTCTGATTTACTCATGCAGCATTCCACAGATTCCACTTCTGGAGAGGAAGCTCCAGAGGAGAACCGCAGATGTTTCAGCTACAGCAGTATATTTCCTGCCCCTTTCATTCCACATGGGTCCTTACATGACAGCAAACCACAGCGCATAGAGGGATGGAAATAGACACCCATGCTTGCGTAACATGGTTCATGCATGGTTCTGTGAGCTGCCAACGAGCTAACAACACAAAGAGTTTCAAATTCACATTTTCCCTCAGTGTTTCCCATACATAAACCAATGTGTGGCGCGGCGCCACAGAATCAACACCGAGCGCCACAAATTGATTGTGGGTTTTTTTGTTAAACGCGATTTTGAAATATAAAATATCATTCCGTTCATTCATCTCCTGATGGCACTCTTTCTCCCTGTTATTCTCGTACACACACACACACACACAAAATCTGGAGCGAGCAAGCAAGAGCGTGCGCGCGTGTGTGTGACTATCAATGCAGCGCGTGTGAGAGCACATCGTCCTGATAGATCTGTGTTGCTGCTTATTAGATCAATCGTGCCAAAGTCTTCTAAAGTGTAGGAGCAGTTCACACTACATAAAACTAGAAAGTGTGTGCTGCATCCTGCCGAGGGCGACACAAAGAGCGCGTGCGCAAATATACACGCGCACAAAAAACAATCGGTTTTCTATCGCTTTTGCGTCACATCAATGATATAATGTCACTGTGTGGATCATTAACCTTGTTGCAGTGTGCTCCCTCATTATAGTTAGTGAACTATCAGCTTCTACCTGCTCAGATCTCACAGTCAACAGAAGGCGATGAGGAGAGCAGCAGCTAGTATCTATGTATGGTAGCCTAATGATGGTAAAAGTAAAACTGGCAACTACAAAAATAAACCATTATTATTATTTATCTTTTATTTATTGTTCCAACAGCTCAAGTCAATTGAACAACAGAAAATACCTCTTTTTGTGTAGCATACATGTGTAAGTTATTTTGTTAAAGGTATCAGACATTAACATTTAGTTGTTTTGTTTAAATTATTATTTATAATTTAATATTACTTTAACAACTCAGGGATGTCCAAGCAGCAACATGTTGTTTGAGCACTTTTTTGCATTGTCAATTTGAAATAATGTTTTGTTTTTGAATGAAGGGGTGGAAATTTAAAAAATATTTTTTTATCCGATTCATCGATTAATCGAAAAAATAATCGACTGATTAATCGATTATCAAAGTAATCGTTAGTTGCAGCCCTATTATTTTTCAAAATTTTCTTCCGGGTATGCTACCCCCGGACCCCCCTTGATCAACCTAATGGTGGTGTTAGATGAGGAAAAGCCAAAGGATCATATCACTAAAGTCATTAGGATTTATCCTTTTAGGGAACATACAACATTTCATTGCAATCCTATTTTTTGAGATATTTAAGTCTGGACCAAGGTAGTAGACCGACTGAGCAACGATGCCATCTCTACAACTCTGAAAGAGTTAAGGAGCAAGGTCATGCATCAATTTGATGTGGATACATAAGGTTCAGTCCAGGAGGCTGATAGGGATGGTACAAACAATTCATTATTCTATGGCTCTTTAGGGCTCTATCTCCCTACCACCCCGTTGATATTGACAGACAGTATAGTGATATTGCAGAAATAGCCCGAAGAGTACTTTACCTTTCTCAGCTTTCCGGAGTTGCTCTGAGCTCTAATGGCACTCAGAAGAGCCGACCTCTCATTCTCCTCCTCAGCATAAGAGGTTTTCTTCAAGTTGCTGGGACCAGAAGTGGATATCTAACAATTAAAGGAGAAGACACTTAATGGATATTAAAAAATTGATAATCTATATATGTGTATATTTATCACTAGTAGAGACATCCATCCAACCATCCCCCACGCACCCATATTTCATATGTTTAACTTGATCTCACCTTCTTGAGCCTGTCCTTGCCCCCGCCTGTCTGGATTGCGTCCATCAGGCTGCTGTGCAGAGTCGTGTCTTTCTCAACAGATTTGCAGATCACTGGTCTGAACCTTTTAATTGGCCCAAACACTGTGACTGGTAGAGGCCCAGGGACCGTACCACTATCTGACACTGTAACTGAAGGTTCTGATTTTGCACCAGATGTTAGATGGTGGGCTGCCTTGATTATGTCTGTCGTATTCTGAGGACAAGATAGGGAGTATTAAGTATACTGTAATATAGATTACCAGGTTTGCTATTAAAAAAAATTCACACACAACATGAAATATTTATGATACAGGTTTTACTTACACTTGTCTGCTCTTGTGATTCAGTCTTGGGGGCTGTGGGTTGTTTGGCAGATGTATGTAAAGAACTGCTTTGTGAAGTGCTGGGGCTTCTCCCTTGAATATTATTAATATTATCTCTGTCATTACTGGCGGTCACATTTATTTGGGTGGGGCCAGTAGACCGAATATGCTTGGCTGTTGGTGTTCCTAGCGAATTGGAGCTTTCTTTGGTGGATCCAACACAATTTCCAAATCCACCCCTGTCCTGTCTCACTTCTCCGAAATCTCTCTGGGTGTTGTACATATACTCAGGGAAGCTCATAGACCTCTTAGGACCAAGAGGGTTAGAAACAGAATCGTTTTCCTTGTTATTGTACAGAGAGGTCTGGGAAGATTGGCGTGGATTCACTTGTATGGACCGACCCGATCTTTGGAAGCTGGTGCCCTGTGTTTTTAATGGAGCAGAGGACTCGGGGGAGTAAGGAATGGAGTTGGGTTTAGCTGAAGTCTTTGGGGCGTATTTAGTGATGGCAGATGCTACATACTGGCTTGAGGTTCGCCTGGATGGTTTGAGGAAGGGCAGGTCTCTTTTCAGGTCTGAAGGGGATGGATGGGGAAGGGTCGGTCCATTACTTGGCTGCTGAACATTTTTGGACACTGAAATCTTGCTCTCTACTTCTACCCGTTCCTCTTTTGCAACTTTGACATCTTTCACTGGTTCTTTAGCTTCTTCTTTAACACTCTCTTTAGGCTGGGACCTCTCTCCAGATTTATTAAGTGTACTTGGTGTCTTTTTCAGGTCCTCTATGTTACCGGTCTTCAACACAGTTTTTGATACTGCAGTTTGAGTACTTTTCAGGTCATCTGTACTCTCCTTTGCCTTGTCAATCAGACCTTTGCTCTGGGGAACAGGGCTTTCTTGTCTTTCATTTAAGCTCCAAAAAGCTTTGGCTTTTCCAAGAAGAGGAGACCCCTCACTGCAATTACTTTTTAACTCTGATGAACCACCAACTCTGTTGTGGGAGATACCCGTTTTTACCATATTTCCTTGCTCATCTATCTTAATGGCATGCCTAGTTAATGCTGGCTCTCTCATATCAGCATGCATCACAGAGTGTTTGGGAGGAACCACAGTGAAAGTTTTCATACCGAAGCGTGACGTGACATTGCGTGTGATTTTACCGTGTGAAGAATTAGAGCTGGAGCTATTTCGTGTTATTTTGTTTATTTGTGTCTCTTCATCTCCTTCCGTAGAAGCTAATCTAGGAGGATAGGTTGGTGGCAGAACAGGTTTCTTCTCTTGGAGCTGAGTGTTACTCTTCACAGGATCAAGCACAATCTGAGCGTTCTTGCTGTGTTTCTGTGTCTCAACATTAGATTTCACTGCTGGTGTTTTTTGTTTGTCCTCTTTCAAACTGTTAGCATGAGATATAGTCATCTCTTCAACTTTTGTCTCTAATATCTTTTCTTTCTTTTTGACAGACTTGTTCTTCAGTGACTTCTTACGTTGAGACGGCTGCGTAGAATGTGTACTGCTGCTTTTATTATCATCAGCAGCTGTACAAGCATTGTTGTTTGTGTTCTGTAGCTCCACAGCACTGCTTGGACCTGTGATAAGAAAGTGGCAAGAAAGAGTAATTTTAATGTAGAAATAAATCACATAACAGCTTCTGCATGGCTTGTTGTATCTCAGCAACTTTTTCTTCTTACCTTTGCTGTGAGCTGACTCAGTCCTGATAAGTAACTTTGTGTCACATTCTACAAAGTTAGATCCATAGTCTTCTAGCACTTCATCTATGGCTGTGACTGGCACATCCATGTCTACTACAGACACCGGCACCTCATTACTGTCTGTGGACATGGTGTAGGTGGTTTCTGAGACCATATCTACGTGATCTGGAGAAGGGAAACAGATCAGGAAGTAGGAAGGATAGTAGATAATATCTACTCAAGGTATATAACAAATGTAAAAGGCAGCCTGATGAGACACATTCATTCACTGTTGTTATTTTTATGTTAAACAGGTTTAATCGTTTACTGAGCTATAAACTAATTCCTCTGTCTGATGGCATGTGGCTAAACTACCAGAACACCTCAATGAAGACATATGAAGTCATTTTAAGATTATAGCAGGACGGTGGTCAATGATATGTTTTTTCACCTGCAAGGTCTGCTTCCAAATCTACCAAAGTCTGATGGAGCTGGGCTGTGAGCTGTGAATCTTGTTCATAGCTGTCCTTTAGCCTGCCTGACTTCGCCTTTGGGTTGATGTCGTCGTGTCTGAGGGTGGTACATAAAAATATGTGTCAAAAAGACATCTGCACACATACACACTCATTTAATATTTGTACATGCAAAAGTCATAATAAAGCCTAGCCTGTCATCCAGTCACAGCTGTTATGAACCATTTATTTAATGCTGGTGTCACATCCAACACCCTTCCCGTTACTAATCTGCCTCAGAAACCAAAAGGGTGAATGCAGTTCAATAGTACGGGAAAGAAAACAAATTGTTAGTTAGTTTTAAATATTTTTTGCTTGTTCAAAGATGAATTTTATTTTCATTGGAGACTGCTGTCTTTGAAACATGCAGCTGTAAAGATATTATTACCACAGTTCAAACTTCCTTCACTCTCTTCAAGGGTTCAGCAGAGCATTCTCATGAGTTACGGGCATATTAGCCATAACAAATTGCGACAAGAAGGCCAAACCAAATAGAATTTGTCTTCTCAGAGACTTGGACTGGCCGTCTTTTCCTCAACAATTCTGAGAAAACAGGGTTATAGTGCTTTCCTGGAATACTAAGGAGCCAGCAGCATCAGGCCAGGCCCTGGATTCATAAAGTGTCTCTGAGTAAGATCATTGATCCAGGATCCCTACTCTGAGCACATTACCATACACATTTCACAACAACTTAAAGGGTGAAAAGTGATCTGGGGCAGCATTCATTTTCCACAAAGACCTTTGATTCAGGGCCTAGAACCATAACTATTAAATCCAAGCACTAAGAGTAGAGGGTGCCAGCTTTGGCTACAACTCAAATATAACACATGGCAGGAACTGCTCTTGGTTATTACTGCTGGCACAGTAAGCTGTGGAGAGACTTCTGTAGTGGTCTGAAACAGCAAGGTTTCACTCTTTAGGTTAAAATGCAGGTGTGAAATGAAACTTGATCATAGTGCAAGAATGGAACTAGCCATTTACATGCAGTTATGAGTGGTTAGGCTGGCTTAAATCCACAATAAGGTGAATAGCACATATATTATCTTGTCTGTGAGAAAGCAATGATCTATTAAAATGGATTTTAAAAAGAGTTGACAGCAATGGGAAAGATTTGAAGTATAAGATGGGAAGGAGTCAAAAGAAAGATGAAGTATATATACTGGGAAGTATATATACTGGGAAGTATAAGGCCAGATAGATGACTGAGTAAGGTAGACACTGTGAGTGATGCGTGAATGTGCCTCCATGTCTAGTATTTAACTTAAATTATCTTGTTGTATAAATAATTAATGTCATCAACCATGTAAATGCAAATACACAGCAAGCTTGATAACTTAATTTCTTTCCATTCCCTCATCCACCCTTTCTTCCACTCATTCCCATGCTGCTTTCCATGACATCCTCTTTACCTGTGTCTTGATCCCCAGGTGGCACATCCCTCATCACTGTCACTGGAATTCTCCCGCACTGGTCCCTGCAATCTCTCTCCTCCGCCACCACTACTTCCATCCAGAGACAAACTTTCATCTGGGGATGTGGGTTGGGTGTCAGATGGGGAGCTAACCAATCCTGAGTCCTCACCCTCTGCCATGCCCTCGGAAGCTGCGTAACCCTGGTCTGGCAGGCTGATGCCACCAATGCTGCTACCCACAGACAAAGTCTCCTCCTCGGGTGTTTCAGCTTCTGGGATTTGACCACTGACTGTGGAGCTCTTCATGGAGGGGAGCCAGGCTGGGGGAGGATAGAGGAAGATCTTTGTGTTAGTACTGGGTGTTATCACAGCCCTTTAACTGTTAGCAATCGTTAGCAACAATCAACTTAGATGTCAAAATCAAAAGGAGTTTAATGAACTAAGGTGTTGTTTAGTGGAACTTAAGCACTAGAATGGGATTGCTCCCATTTCATTATCAACTTGATCATCAAACTGCTAGTGCTCGGATGTTAGGAGGTCTTGCAGTAATGAATACAAACACTTTTAATACCATGCATTAGTTTTCCAAAAAAACGTTTTGGCTTTAACTTATTTTTCTCAAACTCACAAACCTTAAAAGGACTTCTGACACCAGGGAAAACACTGAGAAAAACAACACAACAAATCATAGGGGGATTTATTTGAAAAGAAGCACAGGATGCAGAGTGAGCATGAGGAGCAAGAGATGGAAGAAGAGAAAAAAAAAACAGAGGAAGTATTTACCTTAGTTTCAACATTCATTCTGACACCACACACACAAACCAGAAAACACAAGCCAAATATACAAACATAAGTCCGGAGCACAACCACTTGTGGCTTGATAAAACAGCTTTAATGATGTGTGGGTGGACTTACTGTAAACAAACCGTTTTAAGTAGATTTTTACAGTACTGTTTTAGATTCAAGTGAAAGATAGTATTGCTTCATACCCTCTCATCTCTTTAGCACAATCATGCTCTGGTCAGTCCTGAGGGTTTTACAGAACTTATTTAGTCTGTCACTGATCTCATTGAATTCTAGGCCAAAAGAATAAAAATCAATGTACCATTTGTAAGGTTTTCAGCAGCCCAACCAGCATGCAGAGTACTGCAAACTCAACAGGGAATTCTTTAAAATGAGTTTAACAGTGAGTAAACTTGCTTATAATACCAGGTGTCTGTAAGTGTGTGCATGCACCATGCTTCTGTATGTCTTACTATGTATGTGTGTATTTGTGTGTGTGAGTGTGTGCAGTTTTGGGCCTGGTCCTAATGGTGTGGAGAGAACAGTCAGTTCCAGGAGATGTGGTGATGACTCACAGGGCTGTCCTCCCAGCTCCTTCCCAGCAACAGCTTAACCATGCCAGCTACAGCCACAATCAGCACACACACACACACAACTGTGCATATACACACACTGTCATATGTTTACACACGTACAGTATATGCTTGCAAATGCAAACACGCAAGTACCCATCCACACCTGCTGAGTTCTCAAACATCCAACACAATACAACTGCAGGCACATGCTTCTGTTACAGCCTAACAAAAACGTGTCTACACTCCCGTGCAAATCAGTACTGTGATATGTTACTTTGAGGCAATCCATGCAGAATCCAAAACAAAAATCCTTGATTCTGAGTCTTCAACTGTTTAATTGAAAAAAATCTTTCGAGCATTTACTGTTTTTCAGTCTTTTTACACACACAGTCTTTAAAGATAATGTTCATTTTCACAACTCAACAGGCTGAATAAGTACACATCACGTCACTAGGCTGCAGCTTTGCACTGTAACTCAATAGCTTAGATACGGACGCGTACTGCTGCCACGCCAGAAAAAGAAAAGTTTCACGTTATAACGTAATACTGAAGCATTTTATTTTTCTGGCATGGCAGCAATATGTTTCTATACTTAGAACTACTGTAGCAGAAGATAAATTACATTTTCGACAACAATGTGATCACTGTAAAAAACAAACACTGCTGTAATCAGAGCCAAAAATGAACAATCATATCAAAACTGTTCTTGACACCACAGTAGTTGCATTCATATAGTACAGAACATGGTAAAATCTGGTGCTCAAATCCCTTGACATGTTGACCAAACAAAAAAGCATTTTGCATTTCTTTAAAAGCATATAATAATATACTGCTCAAAACTATAAACAAGTTATATTTCTGTGGCATGGTTAAGGCCAGGTTTCTTACAGCTTTTCCGCTTAAGAGCCAAATTATTATGTATTCTTGCTGTGGAACCCAAACAGTCACTTGTTCACATAGGATGTCAATATAAAGGTTTTGTAAATTCTTAACAGCAATCTGAAGCATGCATGTAATTATATGCTGTTGTAATAATAATAACTAAATCTAAAACAAATGAGTGAGTAATGTAAATCTCTTATCTGAGTAGATTGTTATAAACCTGCCGTGGGAAGATGCATTTCACTTCAGAGACTTGTCTTTATAATATAGGAGCCACCACCACTTGTCAACATGTTATTTATAGATAGTCCTTTTGATACTAAACCAAATCAAAACACAAAGCACAGAGAAAGGCACATACATTGTCCAACTATTGATCTGCAGATATCACATCGCCAAAGTATTGGCTCACAGATATCGCAGGGCCTTGCCTCATAGCCTTTCATGACACTCATCAATCACAATGTAATTGATACGTCCATGCTTTAGCTCATTTATCATTGTATAGTCCTCTGACCACATTCTGTGTGTCCATTTTGTACTCTGCTCTGATCTCATGCATAATCAATAACAACCCCAACAATCAAGTTGAAATGCAAAACCATTAACAGTATATACATACATTTGTAAAAAAAGAAAAATAAATCTTTAAGGGTGAAATTGTAGAGCCCAACTTGCTTTCACTTGCAGCATGTTGTGTCCTAAGCAGAATCAAGACTGAATTTTCATGAGTGATGCAAAAAGGTGGCCTCAAAGTGCCTAACACCAAACGAAACGAGTAACAGAACTGAGACAATAAAAATTACAACAGAAATGTGACTGTAACCACAAACAAAATCTAAAAGCAATGATAGGAGGAAAGGAGGTGCAGAAGGATGTCCAGCCGAAGAAAGAAGGGTGAATAATAAGTAAAGACGACTGATGAAAAATTATTGGTGGACGGAGGAAGGGTCAAGCCAAAGACAGACTTCAGGAGTGTTTGGAGCGCAGACGCACAGGCCCACAGCAGTACACTACAAAAAAGGGTGTGGGGGCAGGGGGTAAAGAAAAGAACAGACAAGATTTGAGATGGTTCATAAGATCATGAGCATTGTACTTGGCAAGAATAGCAAGGCAAACAGCATCCAGGGAAAACCTTAAAGTAAAAAAGGAAATTGAGGAAAAAAACAAACACGATGTGTGTTACCCTGCAAGATTCATAGTCTTTGTAGTGTAGTGTAACATAATACAAAGGGAAACAATCCTCGTCTCCAGAACAACTGGAACATTACCTCCGGTTTTGACCTTCAGGTGGCTTACATACAAATCAGTATGCCTTACCAATCTCTTCCATAATACATATAATATACTCCCATGTACTGTATAAATGAAACATAAAAGGCACTCCAGTTGATTGGTGTTGACCTCAGCCATGACCTTTTGGACCCAGAAGAAATAACAGGGATTACAGGTTGACATTTACAGATATGAAGCACCTTGACCTCACATGGACCCAGTATCACTTAACAACTCAGCTGCCACAGTCGCTGATGGAGAGATGGAAAACATGTGAGGACAGAGTGCACAATATACACACACACACACACACACACACACACACACACACACACACACACACACACACACACACACACACACACACACACACACACACACACACACACATGCATGTGCACAAACAGGTTTGGCACTAAAGAAAAAAATGCAAATTCAGATTGGGACAAATGAAATAAAAGATAGAAAACAAGGAGGGCTGCTTCTGGGAAAGAAAAGACAGGTCAAGAGGGAAGGAAAAGGAGAAGCAGTCCATCTGGAACCTACACTGGGGAGCTGCTTCCTCCACCTCCATAGTTCTCTGTGGGGAGTTGCTGTCTGTGGGTTCAATGGGAGGGGAGGACAGGGGAGGGGGTAGGACAAGCTGTGGCGGTTCTTGGACTGGGGAACGGCGAGGTTTGGGCGGAGCTGGTCGATCAAGGGTTCCTGGAGGAGAAACAGCATGCATGCAGGGCAATAATTGATTGTTATGCTCGTAAAAACATCTTATATACAAACCACTTATCAAACTGAAAGTAGTAGAAAAAAATATACTATATGCAATCATCAAGATCTTTGTTTTTTATTTATTTTGGCAACGTCTTGGCGGCTGTGTTTTCTTGCTACACTTTCTAGTGACTGCTTATTATTCAAAGAATGGCTTCTTTATACTTGGAATTTCTGATGAAGTTTGAGTTTCTGTGTGTAGTACTACTGTCTTTGTCTGCTGAGCCATGGAGATTATAACTATTGATGCACTGTAAGCTACTCCATTATTTACAGTACATTCATTTGCAAGTTTCTTTTTACCAAAAAGCTCCTGTGGAATGTCACAAATTTAGGGTTGCTGTTTGGCAACAATGATCTGTTGAGTATCAACGAGAGCTTCAAGAAAAGTGAAGTGACAGCAACAACAGGCTGCTACTTTTCAGTTTTCAAAAAATCTGTTTCTTGGTAAAGCATTTGTTTGGTGCAACACAATATTTTAAAAATGTACTTGATTTGAACCTGTGATTGTGCTCACACAACATGTTAACTAGATGAAAAAGAAATGTGGCAACTAATGTAAGAAGAAGCTACTAGAGTGTACAGATGTGTAACGTGCTACACAAAGCATGAGAGGGATGGGTGAAATGTGTACTGACACTGAGACAAATTCAATCCAGATAACATATTGGGTTGTAGGGGCAAAAGCAACATTTCTGTAAAACCTAAATTTCCTTACACGGCTTGTGATACATCAGTAAGCCGGGTCTTAGTCAGCCGGTGCTGTCAATGTGCTACTTTATCTGTTTACTCTGTTGTTGACAATGGGAAGAAAGTGAAACAGCATACAGGACTGAGACAGTTACACACTGAGAAATTACACAGTCTCAATAAGTAATACTAACATCACTTTTTCAATATCAACCACTGGATGTTGTTTTGACTAGTTTTATGGAAAGAGAAGAAGAAGAGATTTATGTAAAGAAAAGCCACTACTTTATATTTTACCCTACCCCACTCAGTTTTAAGCTAAAGTTGCAGTGAAACAATATTTACATTTACTCTCTCAATATACATGCATTCTCAGTCTCCTGCTAATGCTTTGAATCCAAATGGTCATAATTACTAACATAACATATTTTCAAGTGCCTAACACACATATGTATGGACACACATTCATTTAACTGTCTATTATAGACCTTTGGAGACCTAAAGGTAAATATCACTAATATTAGATACTATAAGAGGCAATGACATAAAAGCAAGATAATGAACACACTATGGCGTGATGCTACATAATTCTTTTAAGTGTAATGGTTTGCAGTTTCATGTCTGGTAAAGCTTTAAGATAAAGTTCTTTAAATCGAAATAAACAAAGTAAGTTACATACAGTTTACAAATAGATCGACTTTGCTTAAATGGAAGGCTAAATAATACCTCCATACATTAAAGATTAAATGAAACTTATATAAATGAAAGGCTAACTGAAACTTAATAAATGCACTGTGTACATTTGTGCTTCTGCCTCTGCCTACACAAGCGTAAGTGCACCACACTATACTGTACGTGCTGGGTGCAGCTGTCTAGTCCTAATGTGTATACCAGCTATTCATTCGCTGCCAAATACGTACTGTTCACGACATATAATGAAGTGCAGTTGCCAGGCAGTGTTGAAGAATATCTAGTTGAGGTTGTGTATTGGACAAAAATGCAGCTTCTGGAACAAAACTATTTTACTGCAAATACACATCTTAACTTTCTTCCACATTGCAAAGGGATAGAGGGAAGATTTAAAAGAGGTAGAGAGTTAAAAAAAAAAAGAGAAGAGAAATGCAGTATCAGCTGTGTCAGGGTAGAGAAAAGAGTAGTAGCTAGGTCTGTACATTTATTAATGATCCTCATGCTTTTTTCTATCCTGTCTAACGCGCTAACCTTCTCATACTTCATCCTTTCTCCTGCTTTCATCTTTCTATCATCCTGCTCTCTTTAAACCCCTCTAGTCCCCTTGTTTCTACCACACTACCCTGTCATCCTGCTGCCAAAACCTTCCCATGCTCCTTTCTCTGAACTCCATTCTGCTGCTCTCACCTTTCTCATCCCTTTTCTGAGGTCTACAACTCTCTCATCTCTACTCCTGTCAGGCACCACAGCCCTGTGCTGCAATCTCACATTGCTATGGAGAAAGATCTAGGTTATATAGAGATCAATACAAGGCCAGTAAAAGTTCAAGTAGATCCTGTTTAAATCTGCAATGGATCGGTTTAATCTTTGTATCTTCCAACTTTGAATGTTTGTGTGAGCGACTGCATGCATATAAGAGATAGAGAGACATGCAGAAAGGGAGGAAACGAAAGAAAGATAAGAAGAACGTGAGGAAGTAGGAGCGAGACACAAGGACTGTACTGTCATGACCTATGATGAAAACCAGCTCCACTAGTTCCTGTACTTCACCCATGACATGTACGCACACGCACGCGCACACACACACACACACACACACACACACGCACGCACACACAGACGTACGTCATTCCTGACAGTTTAAGTTTCGAACGTTGATGCATTGTGACAGCTCAGTTCTCCAGGGCAGACATTCAATCACTTTCTAACAGGTAGAAAACCTCCACAGGCAACTTCTGACTGTCTCACTTCTTGAACACAAAGAGAGAGTTTTTACCATGGCAGTCAAGAGTTCATTGATCAACAGCCAGCTTCATTTCCTTTTAACATAAATATTGTATGTACTGGGGAGTGAAATTGTGATGTCAGTTGGTTTAAATTAAGATTTTACTCCCATCCTTAGTAATTGATGGAACATATTACTGTAAAACTGTAATCTATAGCATAATGTATACATAACATAGAAAACATATACGTAGATCCCATCATATCCTATCATATCATCCTTAAAGTTCAAAAGGACCCCTCTCTCCTGGTTTATAATCTTTTTAATTTCCTTCTTTCTCACTAAAGACCAAAAACATTAAGACCACTATATATGTTCCTATATGCTGGTTTTTATTTTACTCATGTTTTTTATGCTTTTATGATTATGTTATGGGTTGGATATTACCTGTTTTATAATGTATTATGGGCTTTATGAGTGAGTGGTTTTACTATTTTTGGCTGTTTCTATTCTTGTTTCAGTGAGCTCAGTAAGACAAATTCCAATCAATCATGTTGACATGGCAATAAGTGAATCTTGAATAAAGATTGTTGCTTATTAAAGCTGTGTTAGAAGCTGTTTTTTGTACACTGCTGTGTTGCGTGTTTGTTTTTGATATAGATATTTACCCATTCCACTGTGTCTGTTGTTTTCAACTTCATCCATTTTCAGGTTGAGGGCCGACTCAGTCTCTGACCGCGAGCTGCTGACTGAAATCACCTCTTGATTTAATTCAGTAGCCACACTGCTGACCATTTCCGACTCCTCCATTCTGCTGCTGGAGCTTTTCGTAGTGGGCCGGACCCGCACAGAGCCGCTCACTGTGCTGCTGGTGAGGCTGCTGCAGCGGGAGCCGGTCTGATCTGGGTCGAGGTCTGAGTCGTCAAGGCTGTGACTGAATTCAGAACTGGAATCCTGGGCGGCTAGGCTGTCAGTGGTGCTGCTGCTTGGGGTCGGGGAGCTGGGGGTTGGAGTGGCAGCGTACACAGGTAGAGGATGGACTTCAGTTTTCAGGGGGGCTGGTTTCACTGTCTGTCTTACAACAGTGGTAGTACCGACTGTGGTTGACTGTGCCACCTTAATGCGAGTGGCTGGGGTAGGTGTTTCAGTTGCAGGGCTGTCAGGGCTGGGTGCAGTGGAAGTTGAGGTATCGTCGATGGAAGTTGGGGTAGGAGGAGGGGCTGGAGCCTTTCTTTTCCTCTGCTGGCTTTCTGAGCCAAGGCCCATCTGATAGACAATAAGTAAAAGAGAAAGGGAGAGACAGTAGAAAGTAAATTTATGTGAGCACCTTGTGCATGTGTGTATGTGTGTGTGGTCTACCCATAAATCAACCTGTAAATTCAGTCTGCCAGGACTGAAGTGGAGTTTACTACTGAGTAATTAAATCAAGTGGAATTCTGGCAGCCGCCTGAGTCTTCAAATCCAACAGTGCCAACATTCCTTTTAAATTATCCAACAACAAGACCTACAATGTTTAGTAGTGATACACTTAATTTGATGCAGTGGTATTGTGACAGTACATTATTATACGCGTATGTAACTGATGTGTTTCTCGTAATTATTCAAGGGAACAAACGTAAAACTGTTTCGCTGAATTACTTGTAATGGTGAATCACTGATCACCTTAGGGGTGAAGACCAGAGCCAGATGAGTAATTTTCAAAATGATGCAATTTCTTCTGTGTGCGTATAAACACAAAACAGCATCTCAAACACAATTATTGGTAAGGACCAACTTAAGCCACTTAGGCAAGAACTCAATGAAAGGAAAAAAGTAAAATGATATCAAATCACATTCAGCTCAGTAGCAACAAGTGATTCAACAGAAATCTGTCATGGGCTGTGTCATAATACTCTACTTATTTTTATACCGTTTTATGTTTTTCATAAAAGAAGAAAAGGAAGATTCAGACTGGTTTTGGAGAGATTTGTGTTGGATATCAACTTTCAGGAGAGGAGGATATAGGAGAAAAGAGTGAGAAATACAAAATAGGGGGAGATAGGACACAACTATGAAT